>NC_092762.1:27979774-28279774 GCF_047496795.1 Chiloscyllium punctatum
ATGAAGCTGCTGAATGCTTGATTGGTTATTGATTGCATCATTCATGGCCAGGGCTTGTGCCGTCATTCGGATCCAGCCAGGGGAAAACCGAAGGGGCAAGGGAAGCCTGGCAAAATAGAATGGGAGAATGCTGATTATTTTTTTCGAATCAATTCAGAAAGATTCCTCAGCTGGAAGGAAATTGACAGGGGCTCCACCAGTTCACTTTTTTATGTCTTGTGGTTTCTGAGTATTTGCTGTGGATGTGTCTGTTTGTTTTGCGGTTGCTGACTGCATGTCTTGTCAGTTTCAGGTGTCTCATCTAAGTGTGTTTATCCATCAGACAAGTGTTTGTTTACAGTGCGGTCAGCGATTATACCCATGGAAGAGTAACCCACACAGACCCATTTCTCTCCCACTAATGCAACTGACACTATGAGCAATTTAGCATGGCCATTTCACCTGGCTTGCACATCTTTGTGATTTTGGGAGGAAACCGGAGCAGACGGAGGATTTCCTCGCAGACATGGGGAGAATGTGTAACCTGCACTCAGACAGTCGCCTAAGACTGAAATCAAACCTGGACCCTGGCGCTGTGAGGCAGCAGTGCTGACCACGCCGCCCTGTAAATACGTGAACTTCAAAATAAAAATCGGAGATTCTCTTGTTATACCTGGTTCACTGGCAGACACTGTGCTAAAAGAGATAGGGGACGTCGGTTGCTTTACCCACTTTGCAGGAGAATTTCACACATAGCCACTCGGAAATTGGCCATATGGGAGGTCCTTTAAATTCTACTGGACCAAGGCCATTAAGGGAGGGCATATTGACTCCTCCTTGGATATGGTATACATGCTGCAGTGTCTTGCAAAGTTTCAACAGGTTTCCCAGCAGTATCAGGCCGCGAAGATGAAAGACTGCTGCAATCACAACTGACAGTGAGACCTCAATAACTCCAGACACGGCCGCACTGCCCTATACCGCACAGTACCCGACATTTCCCATACAGTCTGCAGAGCCACACCCTTTGGGCCTGAATGAAGTGGCTGCATTTTTTTCTCCCGGACAGTATACAGCAATCCCGCCGGGCAGTATGAATCACCATTGCTCAACACAAATGATAACTACAGACTCACTTATAGCGCGAGTGCTTCCCTAAAATACCAGGGCACCAATTGCCAAGATCCCCGCATCATGATTGTGTGCACTCCCTTTTATAAGACCTGGATCTGCGTACAGGTCCGGGCCATGCTCCAAGATGAACCAGACCCGCTGAAGTGACTGCTCCCATTCTACAAATTGTTCCTCGAAATTTCCTGTATATACAGCTGTCTGCAAAGATGTGCGACCGTATCGCAGCTAATGCATATGACCTGCTCTTGACCATTTGTCTTGTTCTTGACATCCCACATCCACCCCTGGGACACTGCTGCAGACTGGGAAACAATGGCTGTACAGAACCATGAAAGATTCAATAAAGTCCAGTGCAAGACTGCACGCCGATTTTGGGCTGTTATTTGGTGTCTGCAGAGCCTCCAAACACTTGCTCGATGTCATTGTTCACTTTCGGGAGGTCTGGAACTCCACGTCAGGCGTTCCATTAGAAGAGGACGAAACATTGGCCGTGTCGACCTTACATATGCTCACGTTTTCACGTTGCACAATCAATGGCACTTAGCAATTTGGACGGGAATGCGATGATCACTACGCCAAAACGGACGGGGGCATTCGACTTGCTTGCGCAACCCGACAACCACAGGGACACCACCAGGCCTGTACAGCAAACTAGGGCAATTCAAAGAAGGCAGTGCTGGAACAGTGGGATATTGGAACACTGGGTGAGACAGTGCTGGCCCAGTCAATGTCGCCCAGGAACATTACCCTCCCCCTCTCCCCGCAGGCACGACAGCTGTCCACCACACCACAGAGGTAGCTTCAACAGATTGCCTGCACTGTGGCTGATCCCTCGCCCCATGCTTCAGAAACTAACTAAGCCTATCGTGAGAGGGACGATTCACAGGCGATCTCAATATGTCTCTCAAACGCCCCGTCTGAAATTCGATGATGGATGTGGAGGTATTGGGGAGCGGCTCATTTCTTTTGTGGTGGATTCTGGGTCAGTTCAATCGTCTGAGGCTTCCGACTCGGAAAATGACCTGAATTACAAGACCCTCTGCACCGTAGGGTTTTCGGCAGTACCCATAACAGACCCACTCTCCTAACCCATTAACTTCAGTATTGCACCTGCCACTGCGACTGATGCTGCGACTATTTCAGACTCTTATCCATTCGCCCTCCTGTCCCAGCAGACCCTGTGTAAATTGAATGCCAGTATCCACGGTTCCTCTGGGTGTCTCACATTAGAGAACCCATACGTCCATAATACCATGCTGCGGGCAGTTATTTAACACAGCCCTGAACCAGCTGACCAGGTAAGCTTTGCTGCACTTGGTCATGCACCAAACCAACTATCTGTGCTCTTCTCGACCGCTCCTTGCCCTGTTGCCAACGGCCCCTTTCTGTAGACAGTTCACTGACTCCCTACTCCCAGTGGGATGCAAAATTGACCGTATTGACTTGTCATGCATCCCACCAGAATTAATTGAAAATGATGACACACCACAGTGACACGTAATACCAAAGTAGCTTCTTGTGAAATCTAAGGTCTTCAAGGTGACCTTCTTAACAAACACGGGTGCAATGATGTTGTACCTCTGCACTGACAGCTGAAGTGATGTCAAGTTGCTATCGGTTTTCTCCTTTGATTTCCATCATTCTGGCTCTCTAATTGAATGAAGACGAGAGGGTTCCGACAACCTGAGGGCTTTCTGCGCGGATTCTGGTGTAATTTTCAGAGTGGATGAGGAGCTGCTCTTGGTCACGGGAAGTGCCTGTGAGGGCCCCAACCCTCACTCCCCTGAAACCGACCACTCCCAATAATCAAGTTACTGCAGTCAGCAGCTGATCTACTCTGTCAGGGCACACTGGATCCTACTTACCCTGACCTTTTGGAAGGAGAGCCTGCTTCCATGGATTGGCCAATGGCTGGATGTGATATGTTTTGCTTTAAATTTCACTTTCATCTCTGGCTGCATGCAAGTTCTTCAGTTTAACTTTGTAACCCTTCCATAAAATGTCTGTTCGCTGATCCTTTTTGTCAACTCAACCAGGTTCCCCATACGTACTCACCACCTCAGCAATCTCTCCTGAACTTGCCCACATTGACTTATTGATCCTCTCAAGCCTTGATGGAACAGGGACTGTTCCGGCGCCCAAGCAGCCTGGAGGAACATTTATGAATCAGGGAGCTACCTGAATCTAATTGACGGTAAATGTTTGTTTGTAGCCAATGTCTCTCCAGAGCTGTTGTTTGAAAGAACAGGTAACAACCTTTAAATATGATTGCAGAATTGTCTGAACCTGAACATCCTCTACACACATTGTTTAAACGACGCCCCCCTGCTGACCAACCGTTAATTAACCAGATCTGACAATATTGCATTCAAGACTTGACCTACCCGACCAACGTGGCCACACTTCCTGATCCCAATCCTGGTCCCAGTATTTCATAGCTTCCAGTAACATTTTGGCCCTTATGATAAATTCCAGCACAAACTCCATTCCTGACATATTACTTTATGCTTCCAAGCAACCTTTGGCAAGAAAGTTGGGATGCAGAGGTTCTGTTTTGCAGCCTTATCATTTTGTGATCACATCATTCCTGCAATTCCATTTTGTTTTCGTTCCCTCCGGTTCCCCTCGTTGTTCTTTGTCACTGAATCCTTTTATTTGATGCGTTTTTCATTTCTGATGAAAGCAGGTGGAACTCAGACAGAGTAAGAGTCTACAGCAGATTGGGAGTCTTTGTTTCTTTGCAATATAATAAGTAAAGTATGATTAAGATTCATTAAAATTTACGCTTAGCACATTGAGTTTGATATATATACTCCAGTTTCCCCGTTATTGACAGTTAGCATGTTCTGCGATTTAATTTTCATATTTCAGATTACAGTACAATATGTTCAGTTCAAATGGGAAAAGATAGCTGTAGTCATTGCAACCGAACCTGATTTTGGATACGTGAGTACTTCAGTTTCTCTCCCCCGTCATTTCTCTATTTGAGCAGCTTTCTCTGATTCCCTTTCCTTCCCGTTTAAGCGGCCGTGCTGCAGGGGGAAATACTATTGGCTTTTGTTGAATCTCCAGCTCAAGCTGAGAGAGGCTTATCTTCCATTGTGAGGGCAGACACCCAGCCCCAGGGTGATGAGTCTCAGGGGCCAGACTCCACAGCACAGCCTCGAGAGAATCTCCAGGTCTCAGTGTTCCCCAATGGGAAAGAGTCACTGTTGGCTTCACAATGGGCTGCACAGGGCATAGTGACAATTACACAGAGCTTGGACAGTTAGTTGAAGGGAACCGATGTGACACCTGTGCCCAGTGACTTTGCTTGGGAATTGAACCTGCGTGTGTTTAGGACAGGAATTCTTCCACTCAGTTAGACACAGCCATTCAAAAGGGTCGAATATCTAATACTTGATATACTGCTGAACATCTAATGGAGAGTATCATTTACTGCAGACTCTAGTGGGTTGTGAAAGCAGAGAATTACACTGAAAAGTATAATAATTTCTCTGCATTAACTCAGTCAGAAAGGACCCATTATAGTGGTCAGGTATTTGTTGGAGAAACACAGGCTTGAGTTGCATGCCAGGCCCCTGCAAAAACCTCGACATAGACTCTGTGGTAATCAAGTGGGGACCTGAAGACTCTGATGGGGAGACCCTCGTAATGAATCTACTAAATTTGGAGCATTTGGAGAGTTCCACTTGGAAAGTTACTAATTGTACAGGGAATGCGAGATAAATAAATGTTCCGAAGCAAACAACATTTGAATAGTCACTTTGGCCAGGTGCAGCCCTCGACACATGCCCAACATCTCGCTCTGCTAACCCTTCCTTTTTAATCCTTCCCACTCACCCAAAACCCCAAGCCTCCAGCCCCACATACCGAATACCTCTCAACTCCAGCCTCTCACAACCACTTGTATGACACTCTAGCGCCTGAACAAACTGCCACCTGACCCCACAATTACCTGTATGCGGATTCTTTCACAGCAGCTGTTAGGGTTTGGCTGTGGATCTGAGTGTTTAAATCACATCATTGACTCCAGTGTCAGCAAATTTTCTGATACCATAAATACCCCTGAATGATCATGTTTCATAACTTATCACTATTTTCAACGGGGGCATTCAGATTCTGTTCGATTCCTCTTACAAACGTGAACCAAATGTTGTAATTGTACCATTCTCCACCACAAACTTTGGAGAGAAAGTGGGAATATAGCAGTGATATCGAGAATCAGACATGTTCACATTGAATGGGAGAGCAGGCTGTAACGGCTGATGGCTTCTTCCTGCTCCTGGTTTCTGTCATCTAAATGTCCTCGTGAAAATCTTATTCTAAAAAGGTATCAGTGATTACATTGGGGAAGCACATCCGTAGTTGTTCAGACATTCCTGCATCTTGAAAATTTGATTTTTATTTTTACTGACAATGCACATTCGGTCTGAGGATCAAAGTGGTCCACATGATTCCTGATAGCGTCTCAGTGAAAAAAAAAAGATAGGAAGGCCAATCACATGCTGTTCTTGTCCAATCACATGCAATAAAGACAGACACTTCATGGAAATTCCAGATTGTTCATGGACCCTGGATGTTAATTTGCTTTGTGATTTACGGACAATATGAACGTAGACGAATTACACTAGATATCCGCAAGTAACGTGAGGATGGATATTTATAAACACTGCAAAAAAAAAAATCCTTAAGGTTACCCTAAAATGTTTAATAGGTAAATGAACGGTTTTGAAATTTATTCAGCATTGTCGAGGGAATGGGAGGTAATTTCAGAAACCGAGAGAAAGTTACAGACACAGGTAGAGAGCCACAGCCGCAGGTACTGGATAAGATTATCCTGGAGATGTTTCGGAGCTTGCTCTGTGACCCACACAAGGCAAGGCAGCAGCAGATGGAATGCAGTCATTTTATGGTCACATGGACAATGTTTTGTTTCCTATCTGGCACAGTATTGACCCTGTCCTGGGAGAGTGTGATGAGGAAAATGTAAAGGGAGTTTTACTCTTCATCTAACTCAGTGCTGTTCCTGCCCTGGGAGTTGTTGATGAGAACAGCGTAATTGGGCTTTAATCTGTACTTAACTCTATGCCGACGCTTTTCTGGAAGAGTTTGTTGGGGACAGTGTCGGGTGATTTAAACAAAACCTAACCTAATGCTGAACGTGGCGTGAGTTGTCAAAGGCTTCAAGTCTGACGTTAGATTACTCGACACTGAACCTAGTTATAGTCTCCAGAAGCAACAACGACATTTTTCCCTATCTAATCCTGCAGTTCCTGTTATTGACTCTCAAACTTTCTTCATTTTAGACCATTCTGAATTCCAGGTTCTCAGTCCTGTGCTTGTGTTATTTCGCTGGCCATTGAACCCGTGCCGTCGAGCTCGAGTTCTGTGAAGAAACTCTGCCTTCATTTGCACATGGACTCCCAAGTCCCCAACCCGTTCTTGCCTTTCCCGGTTTATAAAGTCGCTGAAAGCGCCGTGCTCAGTGAAATAGCTGCCTGTAACAAACCTAAAATGGCTAGCTTACACTTTTGGAATCATGTGTCCTGTTTTGGCAGATTAAAATACATCTTAACACTTTATAGATGATCATCTCTCGGCCTCCTGCAGATGAAATAAACTGAGATGAGAATCGATGTTAGAGGAGGGATAATCTAAACCAAATGGTACAATGTTAAACTGGGTGCAGGAGCAGAGAAGCTTCAGTTTGAGTCTGAATTCTGTCAGCACAGGAGAGGGGCAAAAGAGTGAAAAGCTTTTTTTTCCATTTATACATTCCTGACTTGTAGAAATGTTAATTTACAAATTAAACTGTAAAAGCAGGATATGGAGAACTCTGTTACAAATTTTTCACTGATGAAGATGCAGATTCCAGAATCCTTTTAAAATCCGTGCCCTGAGATTTTTAAAGTCTGCCTAACTTTGCAAACTTCAAGAGGAAAATACGATCGGAATATGACAGGTCAGCTACTGAACTATAGGTGCGTGATCTTGTTCAGAATCTGTCAGTGATTTAGCGTGGCGTAAGCTGTAGTTTATCCAGAAAACAGGCATTTATCAAGGGACAGCCTGACTTAATTTGCCTTCAAATTTTGTGCTCTCTAAAAACAAAGAAATTGATTTACCATTCAGCAAGCCTCGCAGATTGTGTATCATTAATATATATTTGTGAAGGAGTAACTGTGTATGTGAACGAGCGAGTGTGGTATTGAGGTGTCTGTGAGTGATTGACTGAGAGTTGGTGACTGAGAGTGATTGAGTGAGGGGTTGTGTTCGAGTGTGGGATTCTGAGATAGGGAGTTTGCAACGCTCTCCTATGTCTGTGACTGAGCATGTGTGACTGCATGACAGTGTGTCTGTGTGTATGAGCTATGTAAGAGGTTGTGAGAGACACTGTAGAGACAGCTTTACTCTGTAATCTAACACAGAGCTTCCCCTGACATGGGAGCGTTTGTGGACCGATCTGTATAATGTATGCAACCCGATTCTTCCCATACCCTGGGAGATTTAGGTGGAGAAAGTGTACAGGGAAACATAGTCTCCCTCTAAGCCAGTGATATAACTCTGCTAAGTGTGCTTGATAGGGACAGTGTGGGGGTAGTGGTTGACTTAGTCATTATCAAACTCCACGGTGAACATGGTCTGGTAGTTTGAAATGCTGAAGTGTAGAGACATCTTTACTCTGAATTTAACCCCATTCTCTACCTAAATACAATTTCAAAGAACTGCAGATGCTGTCAATCAGAAACAAAACCAGAAGTTACTGAAAAACCTCAGCAGGTTTGGCAGCAGGTGTGAAGAGAAATCAGAGTTATAGATTCAGGTCTGTTTCAGAGAAAGGGTGACCGAATCCGAAGTGGTAACTCTGGTTTCTCTGCACGGATGCTACCAAACCTGCTGAGCTTTTATCAACAATTTCTGTTTTTCCCTATTTTCTCCCGGCTCAACGAAATGATCCTCTCAATTAGCTTTGAGACTTTGTTCTGTTGTACATCAGCTCGCTGACAACACATGGAATTCCAGTCTCTAACTCAGTGTAGAGTAAATGAATATATAATCCCAGCGGTGTGAAATTCCACTGCCCTTTCTCTGTATATTTCCTTGACTACTGCACCGAACCAAAACATCTTTGATCACTATTGGCAATTTTTCATGGCCAACATTACCGAATCTGCACATGTCGAAGTTTATTGGAGTACACCAGTTCAATAAGGCAGTTCACTACCATCTTCTCAAGTGCTGATGGGAATGAGGGATAAATGCTGAGCCCAGCCAGTGATGCTCACATCCAATGAACAAACGAAAACATCATCCCTTTGCCTTGCTCAGTAAGTATGTCTGATTGTTTCGCTTTGCCCGGCCAGAATGTTGTGAATTGCCACATTCATCCGTTCGCCTTTTGGAAATATTTTATGGCATCCATATCCCCTATACGATCACAGTAAAACTTCCTCACCTCCCCAGACCCAAGCCCTGGACATAATTGACAAACCATCCAAATATTTGATGACGCCATCACTTCAACTCTCCCGATTTGTGTACAAGCCTGTGGACAATGATGTTGAATAAATTAATAAGACCCAGAGTCAAGGATGACTTGACTGAAAACAAATACTGTTGTACTAAGGGACTGTAGACAAAATTACATCGGGATTTCCAAACTTCCAAACTTCATTAAACAATTCCAGATGGCAGATAAACAGGATAATCACACACTTGGGTCAGACACAAGACTCAATCCCCCCGACACCGCAAGGTTCCTGTACAAACAACAGACGGTATTGGAAACAAATGCAGTGTTTGTGAGCAGGACATAGCACATGGGATGAGGAAAACTGTCCATGAGGATGTTACGAATCAGGAATCGACTTGAACGGAAACAATCAAGTAAAGACCTCTGTAATGAAGTTCTGTAATCAATCTATTTTCGTTGAAAATGGAAATCCTCTTGGATAACAATCGAGAATGTATGGGTGTGTTTGTGTGTGTGTGCATGTGTGTGCGCGCGCACGCGTACTTACGTGTGTTTCTGTGGTGTGTTTCTTGTTCTCCATTCCACATTCAGTATGACAACAGAGTGACACTTATGTTGCCACGTCGGTCCCGCTGTTTTTGATCACACGTCTCATTCTAAGTGATAACTATCTTCACTTTACTGGAAGGGCCTGAGACTTGTCTAGCAGTGACCCTTTCAAAACGTGATGTTCCACTCCAGCCGTACAACACCCAACGTGCTCAGAGACACTGAATGGGAATGGCCACTTGTTGGGGGCACTGAGAGTGATGGTTCCATGTCAGATGGTCCTGAATCAAAATTAACTCATTCAGAATGTTCTGATGGAAAACGAAGGGAGCTCTCCCTGGAAGTTTCCCAATTCACAAGGAAAATGATTTTGTTGTGTGCCAATGTGGATATAAGTAATGAAAAGTTTATTGTCAGTAACGGGAGTGGGGGTGGGGCAGGACTCTGAAGTTTCACTGAGGGAAAGAAGTGATCCGGTTGAAAAGACAAGTCAAATATCCATAGAGCAGAGAGAGTTAATTGGTCCAGGTCACTCTCCCATATTCCCTTTCTGTACCAACAACAGAAATTGCTGTAAAATCTCAGCAGGTCTTGGAGTATATTGGAAAGCAAAACAGAATTAAGACCTCGGGACCATGATTTCCATATCCCTGTGCTTTTCTGCACACGTTTTCTAATTGAATATCACCTGACTTCCATCTTTGAACTCAGCTTCTCTTTTGTTACTCCGGCTCCAAACATTTTGGAATGCAAATAACCCCGGGCAACATCGATCTACTTAAAACAGCGAGGTAGTACATTGAGCGGCTGCCAGTTTCGGTGCTGGACGAGTGTCAGTTGGCACGGTTGCGACGTTGTTTTGTCCATTCATGTCACACTACAAACGTCTGCGGTTCAAACCACGCAGGAGTTTGGTTTGTTCTCTTGTTACATGCTGAAGTTTTTTGAATTGTTGGGAACGGAGCATTCGTGCTTTTGTACTCATTGACAAACCTACTTTGAATTTGCTCGCCTCTATCTGCCGCTGCAGTGAAAAGAATTACAGTTCTAATTTATTGCTGCGTGAAACATTGTTCAGCTTCTCTCCTCCGATAAAGTGAGGACTGAGATGATGAAGCACTCCTTCCAGAAACGCTGTTTCTCCTGATGCTCGAATGCTGCCTGCCCTGCTGTGCTTTTCCAGCACCACACTCTCAAGTACATTTCTCTCCTCCCTGGTTGACAATATGCTTCGATTTGTATATCTCGATGGGCGTCCACTTTAAGGGCACAGTTACCGGGCATTGATCCTTTCTGTACCTGTAGTAAGGCACTTGCTTTACATGTAAAGGCATCCTAGTTCAGTGTCAAGGTGAACACCCATTTGCTCCTGTCACAGCAACACTGGAATACTGATGTACAATCTCTGTCAAATGCATCCAGAAGTAGGCTCTGAAACGCCGCATTTGGATTCTCTTTGGTGTCACTCAACCTGGATGAATCAAAACCAAAAATCCTCAATCATGTTTTGGAGCAAATCATACATTCGAGTGTCAAAGCACTGGACATGCTTATACCTCATTCAGTCATGAAGAGGAATAAAAAGAGGAATACAGACTCAGGTGAACTGCTTGACTCACACTCTCATACAGTCACTAATATTACCATGTGGTATGAATTCAATCCACTGAAATTGAGGAAACTACGGGAAGGGTGCCGAATGCCATTGTTGCCATTTTATTTTATATCACAGAGTTGCTGAAAGGCATGACCAGGGAGAGGGAGGAATGCAAGTCAAATGAAACTCTGGTGAAACTCCTTCTGTCTGATTTATTCATGAACAAGAGACATGAATAAGACCACTGAGGGAGACTATTTCGCATAATGTTAAAAGAATAATCACGTCCAGTTAGCACCGCTTCCACATCTCAGATCGCCTTTGACCTTTCCTCAATATGTGTAGAGACTGAGTTTTGTACATCTCAAAGTAAGAACCGTTTAATTTACTAACAGCAAGTGAGTCGCATCTCCTCGATTCCCACACAGGTTTCCAAATCAGCTGGCAGCCAGTTGGCAGTTGCTCATGGCTCTGCTGGAAAGTGCATGGTTAATGAGAAAGACAGGGAAAGTTGCAGCTCGTTATGGAACCGCATTTCGAATAACCTCACTACGTGGTCTGCCATTCTCGGATTCCCGAATGAGCATAGTTTTTCAAATGGAGGAATACCTTTCTGCTGCTTAATCTGCAGAACAGGCCTACTCACTGTGAGCATGCCGCAGGATATCGTCAGGCACACGGTCTTCGCCTTCTGCTTATAGCCTGTCTGCGACGGTCACTGAGCAAGCTGAGACGCTGCTTTTCAGGTCCCAGTTCATAAGAAGGCTCAGGTTTGAATCCCAGCGTTGCCACTTGTGTTAATGGATTAAGCTGGCAACGCTTGGTAGGGATGAGCTGGTCTTGAAGGTGATCAGAAGAAAACGTAATCATTTCTTCTAAACCACTCTGCGATGTGGCAGAGCACATAGCCACTAACGTGTCAGTATTCACGCTGTGTTCCCCTGCCGCTGTGGTTTTCACCTTAGCCTCCAGCTGGAAAGGCCCCCAGCATAATGCAGGACCCAGATATCCGCAACATATTCCAGGTGTTTTGTGTGGTTCACCGTTTTTCCTGAAAGCGAATACAGATCGTCATTTCACCGTTGTTGGGAAACCAGATCTAGCACTGAATCCGCTCACCGTTTTTTGTTGTTGTGGCGAAAAAAAGGGCATTTGCAACGTGCAACTGAGTTCCATTCCTCTCATTTCCGGCATTTCTGTCCACATGAGGGTGGCTGGTGATCGGCCCTCTTGTTCTGGGGGAGGCACCAGCACATTGTGACCATATTATAAAACCCATTACAAGTGATAATCTTCACTTTTCGTGGTTCACTGCTAGTCTGTTCTGTTTTATATTACTTTAGCACTTTTCAGGTAACGGTGGTGCACTAAGGCTCCACTGAGTTTGTGAGCACCGTTTGGAATTGCCTCACTGCCATTTGTGCGAGCAGTTCGTGATCCATATAACTCAACTTCCTCCCAGAAAGCATTCATGTTTCGGTGGGCCAGGAAATAAGATATATTTGCCAGTTCTGTTTCTTTTCCACGTCAATAGCTCTCAGTTTTTGGATTCGCTGGAGAGCTGAGGGGGTAACACGAGTTGTGACGTATTTTCTGCAGCCAAGATCTTTGACACAGAACTTGGGAATGTGTCAAGATGAATGGTCATTAGCAGCAAAAGTTCGGAAAACCTTATCCTCTGGTTCGTTTCGAACCAAACACCTTCAAAAAAACTAACAACATGTACTAGTTGATTTAAGAGCGCCGTTTGCTCCTGCCAATCAACTATTCAAGCTGTTGTTCGCCATTGAAGCGTCTCAGTTGTGATGTGGTGGAAATTAAATCGATTCGACTCAAATGCGAGCAAGAGCAAAGAAAACGTTTATTTTAGATCTTTGCAAATGGACCCGATACATTGGCAAGATGCCTCACGTAAGGGGCGCCTGATATCTTTCACGAATTCCTTTTATTCAATGACATTAAAAGCAAAGATTCCCAATTGCAATCTGGATTAGATTAGGTTCACAATTCTTATCCTTGTCGACGCATCAAGGCCAGGAGCGTGAAACATTCCATCTCCTTTCGAGATATGCAGTTGTTATTCTCATTCATTGACTGTTGACATGGTCGGTTGACTGGCCTTGTAAGTCTGGTGTTATGTTGGTTTAACTGGCCTTATAGGTCTGCTATTATGTTGGTTTAAATGGCCTTGTAAGTCTGCTGTTCGGTCGGTTTAACTGGCCTTGTAAGTCTGCTGTTAGGTCGGTTTAACTGGTCTTGGAAGTCTGCTGTTAGGTCGGTTTAACTGGCCTTGTAAGTCTGCTGTTAGGTCAGTTTAACTGGCCTTGTAAGTCTGCTTTTAGGTCGGTTTAACTGGATTTGTAAGTCTGCTTTTAGGTCGGTTTAACTGGATTTGTATGTCTGCTGTTAGGTCGGTTTGCCTTTGCATCTGTTCTGTCTGTCTGCAATAACTGCCCCTAATTTCAATCCGGCCCTTACTTCTTTGTTTCCTCTATGCTTTATAGATTTCACAGTAAATGACAATTTTCTATTACATTTCCCCCTTTTTGTCATTTTATGACAAAAAGTAAAAGACATGTACAGAGCAACATAGTTATACATCAAACTGCTTACTCAGCACCAGACCTTTCCTCAGAAGGTCTATGCCTCCACGTCATCAGGCTTCCTCATCCCGCTTCTGAGTCTCGGTTATTATCCTTCCTTGATAATCGAATACCTCTATCCTGTGTGAGATGTCCATGTAACTGTGGTGTCTACTACTAAGTGACAGTCGCTGGGACCACAAATATCCCTACGTAAATATTTATTGTCCCATTTATAGTCGCCTTCGTTACTAAACGACCATGGGTCGCATGTAAAGAACAACTTAGCATCCTTGGTTAAGATTACTGTCTGCAACTGTATCCCAGACGCCCCTGCCTTCCCGAATCGTCCTGCCAGGGCAGCCCCATATTTGTATGAGGCTTCTAATCACTACTTGTACTTATTTGCTTCTGGTGTTGTCCGATGTCTCCTGAAGTCCACCTACACGTTTGCAATGGTTGGTGTGCATCAACGTGGCTCTTGCAGCGAACGTAACAGCTGCCTGTGCGAAAAGGAACCCTTAAAACGAACCGCAGACACCTCTTCACCGTCCAGCTTTTCCTCCTGAAGTCTGTCACCACTATCCAGTCTCCAGGTTCTCTGTCGTGCATCTGACCTTCTGCTGATTTGGGGTAGTGCTGCCTTCACTTGATCCTGTATTTGAGACAGAAGTGTTTTATGCAGTAATAGAAAATCTCATCCTCACAGTGGTCTGTTATCTGTCTTACCTTAGGTCTTGGGCCAATTCCTGTATTGGGCGGCCTACAAAATAAGATCTCAAACGGGCTAAGATTTGCTCTTCCTCTCCTCTAGATCTCATATATATTAGCACAATTGGAAGTGCCTTTGTTCATGTCATCCCTCGTCCCTCACACCAAAACGCCATATTCTGATTCTGAATCGGTGAATCCTGCACGTCTGGTCTAGGGCTGCAAATGTCATTAATTACAGGGACACAGTCATGTGGGTCTCCTTCCCCTTCTGTGGGGAGAAGGCATGCAGCATTAAGGACGTTAAATCGCTTTATTGTAATGTTAGGTATCTCCGCTGAAAATGTGTTGCTGGAAAAGTGCAGCAGGTCAGGCAGCATCAAAGGAGCAGGGGAATCGACGTTTCGGGCATGAGTCGTTCTTCAGGAAACTGACGATTCCTGAAGAAAGGCTCATGCCCGAAACGTCGATTCTGCTACTCCTTGGATGCTGCCTGACCTGCTGCGCTTTTTCAGCAACACATTTTCAGCTCTGATCTCCAGCATCCGCAGTTCTCACTTTCTCCATGTTAGTTGTCTCTAAGAGCATCGTATTGTATCTGAGCCAATGTACTGTGAACATGTGTGTTTTGTTTTGCTCGGGAAGAATTGTGGATACTCATGTGGGACCAGTCGGGTTAATTCACTATAGCCGGCTCTGTCCATGAATGCTACAAAAGCCTTTTCAGCTGCAGCCACAGCTCGTGGGCAGTTAGGCAATCTTGCAGCCACGGGGTCTAAGTTTAACCGAAAAATAAACTACCCGGCCTCAATTTTCCCACATTATCCTGCATCAGCACAGATGTCATGCAGCCATGCTTCTCATCTGCCGTTTGTACAAAAAGTTAGTTTGGATTGAGAATCCCCAGTGTCGGTGTAGTTTGGAATGCCATTTTCAATTCAACAATGGCACGATCGGCCTCTGGGTTCACCCCAACGGACTCTGGCTCTGCAACACTTAGCCATGTTATATGCCACTTGGGGGCACCTGAATGGTTGCGTAATGTGGGATAAACTTTCTCCAGTCGGAGCACATGACCAAAAACGAAAGCAATTGTTTCTTCGTCTGAGGCTTTCGAATTTGCTGGATTGTTTGAACGCTGTCTTGACCAATGGCCTTCCCTTGTTCAGATGCTAAGTGACCTAAGAACATCACCTGCTGTTGCACAAATTACAGTTTTGCGAGACTAGATTTGTGCCCATCCCTAGCTAGATGGCAGAGCAACGCAAGCGTGTCTTTTTCACATTGTTCCTCTGTTGGTGCTGTTATTAAGCATTCATCTACATACTGCAGAAGCGCTGATCCCGGGGTTAAAACAAGAGTCTCCAGACTCCTGAGTAGAGCCTCATTATTTATGATGGGGGAATCACAATAATCTTAACAAAGTCGCATGAAAGTATAGAATTTGCCTTTGAATGAAAAAGTGAACTAGAATTGACTTTATGGGTGTACCGGTACACGACATAAGGCATTTGCTAAATTCATAACAGAGAATCATTTACTGTCCGGTGTAAATTGAGTCAATTTCCTATAGGGTTTCTCAACATTTGGTATGTGTGGAACAACAGCGTTTTGATTACCTGCAGGTCTTGAACACACCTTCATTCCGCCATTTTGACGGGAAAAATCGAGGTTCTCACTGGTGATTACCCAATGGGGATTATCTCACCAGACTTTAGGAGGGATTCAAATATTGAAGTAATTCCTTCCACAGCCTCGCGTGAGAACGGGTCTTGTGCTCTGCAAGGACGATACTCAGACTTCGGGGTTATTCTTATGGGTTCACAGCTTGGTATGATGCCTACATCACGTTTGCCTTTTGCCCTGAATTCAGGAGGAACCCTTCTTAATCTTGGGGCCGAGACATCTTCCATAAGTAAACACCAGGCTACTCTCCTGGCGAGGGTTTCCTGGACTGCCAATCTGCCTGACTTAGCCAATTCAGTTTCTTCCTATATGTCCTTATATCCGCATTGAGGCAGATACACACATCGACCCTGAATACACAATATTTCGTTTATTGTGCCTTTCATATCCATGGTCCCAAATCCTGCCACTTGTCGCTGGATGTCTTTGCCAAAGACACATGAGGAAAGGGACCTTCGACATCAGAAAGACAGGGTCGATTTGCCGTTACAGACACTTTAGATAAGTATTGTCTGACTGCACATCTGTGATCATTCCAATAAAATTCGCACAATTACAACTGATCTGGTTTCACCAATCTCCTGAAACAATGCTTCTCATATGATTTGTCAGGGCCATCGCGGTGTATGTGTGCTGTGCAGCGCAGCGTATCCCCAAGAAGAAAATTGGTGTCAGTGGGAATAACATGGTTACTTGCTTCCTGGGCGAATGAATCACTCACTAAACTTATCACTCTCTGCCTTAATCGCCTTGCATAGATAGGCATCAGTTGCCGTGAGTCATATTTTGCACTCCGCGCTGGTAAATCTTCTTTTTGTATTTGCTGCAACCCCGTCGGGGAAATGAGAAAATCCAACCACAGACTCACTATGAGATCTCGAGCCATCAGATTTAAAGAACAGAATTCCGATAACAGAAAGGAGAATTGGAATATTTCCCCATTACTGGTTTCACACAATAGATTTGTGGTTCATCTCTCTCGCTGAGGCACTTGGGGTTGTTTTCATTGGAGAAAAGAAGGTTTGAGCTGATTTGAGAGAGGTGTACAAGATGATTAGGGGTTCAGATAGGGTTGACCGTGAGAACATTTTTCCACGTATGGAGCCAGCTATTACGAGGGGACATAGCTATAAATTAGGAGGTGATATGTATAGGACAGATGTTAGGGGTAGGTTCTTTACTCAGCGAGTCGTGAGTTCATGGAATGCCCTGCCCGTAGCAGTGGTGGACTCTCCCTCTTTATGGGCATTTAAGCGGTCATTGGATAGGCATATGGAGGATAGTGGGCTAGTGTGGGTAAGGTGGGCTTGGATCGGTGCAACATCGAGGGCCAAAGGGCCTGTACTGCGTGTATTCTTCTATGTTCTATGTTCTATGTATCATGACTCCTGATGCACCCACAGAGTTCAGGAACCATCCTCTCATCTTTATTTGTGTCGACTCTCTGAACAGCCATGATTTAAAGACTGAATATGTTGTCCCTGTATCAACCAAAAAGGTTAATGGCGCACCATCCACATATAACATAGAGGTAGGCATTGACTTATATACATCATCATTCTGCTGAAAGTCTGATCCACGCTTCGCAATCTCAGAGCTCAATATAAAGCTGGGACATGTTTCAGTGCCCGCAAGGTTAGTAGAAGAGGTTCGCATAAGGGAGTCTTCGTTGCCAAGCAGAAAGAAAAGAGGGTTACCTGTAACTTGTGGGCTGCCCACCTCCACCTTAGCCTTCTCAGTCAGTCACACTGCTGTCCAGCCTCCAGGGCCGACCCAGGCTGTCTGTGTGGGCATGGCCTCGTACAGTGGTCCAAACATAGCACCCGCCAGATCGACTTATGCCAGCTCCTCCTTTCACGCAGCACCTCCCTCCAACGGATGGGCGACCATTTGCATCATAGTAACCTGAGCTTTTTGTGCTGCTGTTACATCTTTATTTTCCGCGTATCCTTCTCTTGGTCCAGAACTTATTCAGCATGAATCGCGTGTTCTATCAAATTAAGCTTTCCCGTGTCCCAGGTAATACCTTGGCAAGATGCCTCATGTAACGGGCGCCTGGTAGCTTTTGCATCTTCCCGTTATACTATAATTCGCTTCTTTTTATCAGCACAGATAAATGCGAGATACTGCATTTTGGGAAATCAATCTTAGCAGGATTTATACACTTAATGATAAGGTCCTAGAGAGTTTTGCTGAACAAAGCCCCCTTGGTGCGTAGGTTCATAGCTCCTTGAAAGTGGAGTCGCAGGTAGATAGTGAAGAAGGCGTTTGGTATGCTTTCCTTTATTGGTCAGAGTAGTAAGTACAGGAGTTGGAAGGACATTTTGCAGCGGTAAAGGACATTGGTTAGGACACTGTTGGAATATTGCGTGCAATTCTGGTCTCCTTCCTGTAGGAAAGATGTTGTGAAACTTGAAAGCGTTCAGAAAAGATTTACAAGGATGTTGCCAGTGTTGGAGGATCTGAGCGAGAGGGAGATGCTGAACAGCCTGGGTCTGTTTTCCCTGGAGCATCGGAGACTGAGGGGTGACCTTATCGGGGTTTTCAAATTTATGAGGGGCATGGATAGGAGAAATAGACAAAGTATTTTCCCTGAGGTCGGGGAGTCCTGAACTAGAGGGCATAGGTTTACAGTGAGATAGGAAAGATATAAAAGAGACTTCAGGGGCAACTTTTTCACGCAGAGTGTGGTACGTGTATGGAATGACCAGCCACAGGAATTTGAGGAGGCTGGTACAATTGCAACATTTAAGAGACATATGGATGTGTACATGAATAGGAAGGGTTTGGAGGGATAAGGGCCGGGCGCTGGCAGGTTTGACTAGATTGGGTTGGCATATCTCGTTGGCATGGATGGGCTGGACCGAAGGGTCTATTTCCATGCTGTACATCTCTATGACTCTATGACTCAATGACCTAAATATCAGGGGCTTGAAACATTCGAGTTCCTTTCCAGTTATGGAGATTTTTTTTTCTCATTTCTTGACTGTTGATATGTTCGTTTACTTGCATTGTGAGTCTGTTATTACTTCGGTATAACTTTACATTTTTTTCTGTCTGTCTGCAAAAATACTTGCCCTCTTGCTTCTTTGTTTCCCTCTGTTTTTATTCAAAATAAATGTCGATTTTCCATTACACTGTTCATCACGTTATTTTTACAGGTCGCTGCAACATCGAGCGCAGAAGTGCCAGTACTGTACTGAATCGTTTTATGTTGTAAGCTACATTTCCTGCTGGTTTCTTATATCTGTCCTCACTGTGGAAGCTTCCAGACCCATCTTCCAGTGATTTGTCTGCACTTCATTCAATCTAGGCAACTGTATTTCCTGCTCAGAATGTGCTCCTTCAAGGCACAGCACAAGCTGGAACAACCGCAACTCATTTTCTCCTGAAAGGATATGCAATGTTGAGGATCCAATATGGAATTCAATCATTTTTGAACCTGTCCGCCCTCTTCCACATTCTTCACCCACAAGCACATCCCATCCGTTGCGAACATGAATCATTGTACTGGAAACGTTAACTCTCCTTTGTGATCACAGGTGGACAAGAATTGCTGGTTTTGTTCAGACCTTTCGGCTTTTCTTCAGATAACTTTATTTTTTTTTCCATTGTAATCGCCAGACTGCAGGAAGCGTCTGATTGCAGGAGAAGAGTTTCGCAGGAGTTGAAAAGAATGCCAAGGGCTGGATCATTCCCATTGTGAAGGTAGAGGAGCTAGGCTGGGGCTCTTCATTTAAGTGCAGAGAAGGTTGAGTGAGAAACCGATTAACGCACACACATTTTGAAGAGGATAGATATGTATGACAAGAATAAGTCTGTTATGGTAAGGAATAATAACTAGTACATAGATGCTGTACTGGTTAAAGGATGGCAAGGCAGATGGTGTACAGGAGACAAGAGTTTCAGACGAGATTGAGGAAGTACACTTTCACCCATAGAGTGTTGTTTATCTGGAATTCATTATCTGAACATGTGGTAAAGTTATGCGTCATGAGAACATTTCAGCAGTATGTTGCTAAACGCTTGAAGAGCCAGAGCCCACGTGGATAAGGAACAGGTACGGGTACGTGTGACGAGGACACTCAGAGGTGAGATGGGTGTCCCGAACAAAATGGGTCAAAGGCAAACTTGTGGGCCTAAAATTGGTTCAGGGCGCCACTCTGTGACGCAGTGGAAAGGGCGTTTGGCGTTTACACCTTTGTTAAGGTTATGATTAAAGGTTGTGGATTCGCGTCCTATCCGAGTTTAGTTTATCGTTTGTAAGGTGGTCAGACCAGACTTGGCTGCTCATCTGCAAAACCGATCATATTCGTGCCAAAACCCAACTGTCTCGAAACGCAACATTTTCCTCTCAACGATGAACAATTCGATAACTATTTATAAGAGAGTTTGATAAATATCTGTTAGCTAGTAGGCAACACGATGATGTGGATAGGCTGGAAAACGATTTTAAAAAGTTGTGTCAGCCATGATGATTTCGAATGTCGTGTCGGGGCAGGCGCGATGTTAAGAATGGTCTCCTTCTGTTCCTTTCTGTCAGTACCATTTCTGGCCCAGGTTTGTAAACAATCAGAATGAGGACAATGTGAATCTACACCAAGGAATATTTTGGTCCCAAATCCACCTCCCTGCTTGCCCAGCTGGAATAGATAGCTCCTGTTTCAGCTTTAGATCAAACAGTGGAGGTTTCTCACAAGTTCTCTGCCAGGCTGTACGTTCCTTCACATAGGTTTCCAGGTGGACACATGGAGCAAAAGATTACATGGATGCTGCGGTTCAGGGACAGATTTCCCCTTTGCTGGGTTGGATTTGTAGCCAAGGTAATGCAAGTGAATTTCTGACATTTTGAATTTTACTCTGGATATTTGCGACTTTACCAACTAAACTGAAATTCAGTTTGACCTTGCATGGCATTGTTCAATCTTCACTATTTATATTTTAAAATGTCACGTGCTGCTGGATGTAGCAATCCTAGAGATTGTTGACGTTGTGTGCAATGTGGGTCAGTGTGTCGTATGAACATTCCAAGGGAAGTTGGTGAAGTATCCGTGAATCGAATTCCCTGACAAATTGAAGCCGATAGAAGGAAAATTCCAGTACTCTGGCGACATAATATTGCCTGTGATCAATGCAGGAAGCCACGGTAAATTTACACCGTATTCAATAATGCCTATTTTCACCACATTTTTCTCTGTCATTTTCCTGAACCTGATTCTTCATAACCGATGATCCATCATCAGTATAACCTCCTCTGCGCAGTGTTTCATTCCAGATCCACAGCTAAAATTGAGCAATCGTGTTGAGGGGCCCAGTGTTAAGATCAGGATCTGTTAGTCATCGCTACACGGCTGCTCCAGTGGTGCAATTCGTCAGTTTGGTGTACTTGCACGGTAGAATGGAAGTACGTGAGCTGACGCAGTTGCACGTTCAATTCTCGCCAGATGTTGGTTTTACTGATAGTGACCATAGATGACAGCAACTCCAAGCTGAAAAACGGTTTAAACACCGAATATTACACCGCAGTAAAATTTCTTTGGCCCTCATGTTTCACCGCCCTATGATACAATTCTGAAGGAGGCAACATCCGAGCAAATCTCCTCTGCACCAGATCCGCTGCTTTCACATCCTTCCTATAATGTGGCGACAAGAACTGCACGCAACTCTACAAGTGCGGACACACCAGAGAATTTCTGGAGCTGCAAGGTGCTCACTTGGATCTGAAACTCCATCCCACTCCCAGTAAAAACTAAGACACCGTGCTTCTTGCAAACAAACCTATCAACGTGGGTGGTAACTTTCAGAGTTTTATGTACATAGGCACCCAGATCTCTCTGCTCATCTAAACTTCCAAGAATATTAAAATAGCAAAGAGCTCTGTATTATTCTTGCTCCTTCCAAAGTAAGTGATCACACCCTTTTCCACATTAAACTCCATTTGCCACCTCCGAGCTCAGCTCTGCAGATTATCCATGTCCGTCTGGAAATTTCAGCAGACGTTGTCACTGTTGATAACTCCATCGATTTGAATGTCATCTGCAAATTAACTAATCCATAATTCCATGACGTAATCCAGGTCATTTATAAAATTAAACAACAGCAGTGGACCCAAAACGGTACACCATGAGTAACTCAACTCCAGGATGTGCATTTCCCATGAACTACCACACTCAATCTACATTCAGCGAGCCAATTTCTGATCCAAACCGCTAAATTACCCTCAATCCCAAGTCTCTGCATTTTTTGCAGCAGGCGACAGTGCCTTACTGAAAACCATCTCCATCACATCAACTACTTAACTTTCATCCACCTGTTTTCTCACCTTCTAAAATAGCTCAATAAGGTTTGTGAAGCCCAACCTACTATTCACAAAATTGTGTTCATTGTCGTGAATCAACTGCTTCCTTTTTGGATGATCATCAATCCTATCTCTCATCACCTTTCCCAACACTTGACCTACAAGGAAGCTAGGCTCACTGTCTTATAATTGCCAGCTTTGTCTCTACTCCCCTTCGTGAAGAAGGGGACAATTTTTTCTCAACTCGAGTCTTTTCGCACTGATCACATAAACACTGATGAAATAAAGTTCATATTCAAACGTTCTGCAATCTCTTCCAACGATATGCAGGTTAGGTGAATTGGCCATGCTAAATTGTCCATAGTCTTAGGAGTTGTCGGTCGTTGTGGACTTGAACGACCTGTTTCCACACTGTAAGTGATCTATTTTCATTTTTTACAAGAATTGCTAACAACTCCTCTTTATGAATATCAATTTCGTTTATTCTAATAGGTAGCGTATCAATATTCTCTTCGACAGCATTGTCGTTTTCGTTTGTGATATGATGAAAACAATATAATTTCAGCGCCTCTCCTATCCCTGGACTCCGCTTACAACCTCCTACTACTGTTTTTGACGGGCCGTAATCATATCCTTGACATTATTTTATTCTTGAATTTCCAATAGAAAGCTTTAAGGTTTTCATTGATCGTGCCAGCCAGAGACGTTTCATGTCCCCTCTTAGCTCTAAGTAGCTCTCTCTTCAGGCCCTTCCTGGCTAGCTTTTAATTCTCAATCGGCCGACCTCAGCCTTCACATCACATGTTTACATACGCCTCCTTCCCACTCTGGAGAAGATATTCAACTTCTTCAGTAAACCCAGCTCCTTGTCTCGACCTCATAATCCCTGCATGATGCATACATACATCTCAAAAACATGCAGTAGCTGTTCCCTGAACAGGCTCCATATTTCAGTTGCTCACAGCCCCTGCAGTTTCTTTCTCCATCTGGTGCATGCTAACTCTTGCCTAATAGCATCATGATGGCCTTTCGCCCAGCAATACCACATGCTCTGCGATATATACCTATTACTATCAATCACTAAATAAACATAACCGAATTGTGGCCATTATCACCAAAGTGCTCACTTACGTCCAAATCGAACAGCTGGCTTGGTTTATTACCCAGGACAAAATCCAATGCGGCTTTGCCTCTTGTTGGCCTGTCTCCATGCCGTGTCAGGAAACTCTTAAGCACGGATTGGACAAAAACTGGCCTATCACAGGTACTCAAACGTCAACATGTTCAATCAATATTTGGAAAGCTAAAGTTCCCATAACAGCTTCACTGTTACTTTCGTTCCTATCCAGGATAATCTACTCAATCTTTTCCTCCATATCTCTAGAACATTTCTGTGGTGACCTCTCCTTTTCTGCTTCTAATCTCAGCCCATTCTAGCTCAGCAAATTCAGTTGAACCCTCACCAAATATTCTTTCTGCTGCCATATTTCTGTCTTTTACTAATAATGTTACATCTCCCCCTCTGAAACGACCTTCATGTTCTTTCAGAAAAATCGAAACTGAGATAACAGGAACAACCATTCCTTTCAGTGCTTCACTCATGTCTCTGAAATGGCCACAACATCGAAGTCCCACATAACAACCCACGATGTCTACCTTATCCCAGATGCTCCTGGCGTTGATATAGGCACACTTTAATATCAACTTCATCCTTGCCAGTACACTCTTGCAAACCTGCAAAGCTATTTATGACCTAACTACTCACAACCTCCTGCAAGCTGGGACTATAATTCATGTTCCCACTCTGCTGCTGAATTCGTTTAAAGCCCCATGAAGTGTATTAGCAAATTATCCCCTAAGGATATTGATACCCTTATGGTTCAGGTGAAGATCATCCTGGTTATCGAGATTCCACCGACTCCAGAATGAGGGTCAACTACCCAGGTATCCGAATCCCTCCCTCCTGCACCATCCTTGTAACCACGGGTTCAACTGCTTTCTCCATATTCTTCACCTCACTACGATGTGGCATGGATAACAAATCAGAGAGGACAACCCTGTGTGATCTAGATATAAGATGCCACCCAAGATCCCTGAGTTTCTACCGAACACCCTCATCTCCTTTCTTGCCTATGTTGTTGGTGCACTTGTGGACCATGTCTTGGGGCTGCTCCCCCTCCACCTTAAGGATCCTGAAAACGCGATGTGACACATCACAAACCCTGGTCGCTGGGAGATAACACACCAGTCATGAGTCTGCCCTGTACCCACAGAATCTGTAATCTGTGCTCCCCAATATGGAGTCCCCAGGAACTAATGCTCTCCTCCTCTCTCACATACCCTCTGACCAAAAGGGACCAACACTGTGCCAGAGACCTGTACACCATGGCTTACCTCTCATAAGTGAAGGACCCCCAAATTAGCAAATATGGTATACTTATTGCTGAGGGACTCGGCCACAGGGGATGACTGCATTGTCTGCCAGTATGCCTGTTCTGCCATCGACCTTTTTCTTGTACCTGAAGTATTGGTGCCTCCCTTTTACCTCCTGTCAATTCTCCTCAGACACCCGAATGATCTGACATCCAGCTCCAATTCCCTAATGCAGCTGCCGAGGAGCTGGAGTTGCGTGCACATCTCGCAGATGCGGATATCAGGGACATTAATGAAGACGCTTAACTCCCACATTCTAGAGGAAGAACATTCAAATGGCCGACCATCCATTCCTAATGTTCTCCACATGCACACACACTCACACACCCACACACAGACACGTATATACATGCACACATGCATGTATGTATATAAAAATGTGTATGCGCCTTCCTGGATGTGTGTATGCATATATATTTAAAAGCTGCAAAAGAATGTTGAGTTAAAGGGCATTTATTCTTTAAAAACAATTTATAATTTTGTGGAGTGTTCTGTTCTTGGGAAACACATCAGTTACTTACGACTAGCCAGAAATACTGCCTGACTGAATATCCATCTCTCAATAGAGGTACAGAGGTGACGTTTGAAGTCAATGACGTTTTTCATATCTCTGATCCTGCACTGCGTTATATTCTGGAAAGGATGTTTAGCTCGTTTCGTCTTACTGATTTTGCTGTAACCTCGCACAGGCCATTAATACAATCCAAAAAGTATCAGATTTATCTAACTGGACAATGTGAGTGTTGCCAGAAACGCTGGAATCGAAATGATAAAGATTTTTTAAAGTACTGATATGAAGATTACAGGATTCGTACAGGAGCATTTTTTGAATCTTGTCACTGGATATTTTGGGGGACATGGGTGAGCAGCAAATCGACTGACTCCCTTCTCTATGATTGCAGCAACACGTGCAAGGCAGCAGATAAAAAAAAGGTGCATTCCAATGACAGGTCAGTTCCAACTCACTGTAATGTAATTTCACTTTGTCGCTATCGTATAAAGGGTTAGGTGAGTGGGGAGATGAAGATCCTGATGATAATCTCTGACATTGAGAGAATTAATCTCACACTGTTTGCATCACTTTACATCATAAACCAGTTATGCAACGGACTGAGCTAACAGTCTTCCGTTTCATGCTGAGCTGACACAAACAGCTCAGTTATGTTACAATTTATCGAAGTTCACATACAACAAGTTGCTAAATCTTTCCTCACAATCAGCTCTTTCGAATCTTCGTCGTACTCGGTTGCAGGTGTTATGTGGTTTCTTTTCAATTAACGCTAACCAATTAGAGAGTGTGCACCCAACGTGTATACATCCCGGCCGCCCAGTGAAATTCACTCATTGTGTGGCTGCTTGCGTCTTCACAAATATTTTAGAATCAGTTTCTGAAAGGTTTTTCCTGAAAAAGCTAATCATTTTCGATTTCAGTAACTGGACAACGAAAAAAAAAACACCGTGCTCCAAAATTTTCATTGTCCTTCTTCATTGGTTTTAATGTTAGAAAGTCCCGTTATAGATCCATCTGAATGAGGGAATTTCCCTCTTGTTTACTCTCACCAAATACACATCATCTGAAAAATTTCCATATGGACACAACTCAGTTTTACCTGGTTTAATGCCATATGATCTGTTCGTCTCTTCCACCATCCCAATAAACTGCGCCTTGTCTTTTCGAATAGCGTTATTCCCCAGTACCTCGTTAACTTAGTTTCCATTTCTTTTCCATGTAAATGCTGTCCACACTTCCTGACGTATTTTGATTCCTGTCATCGCCACCCGTGTGTTTTATCATCTCTTTATATTCCAGTAAATTCCATTTGATAAAGTATGCTGGTCCAAAGCAACACATGAAAAACCGCTCGAATGGTGTACACTGTCATTACCAGTGTAGGGAAGATGGGAGCTAGTTCACTCACAGGTGGATCGGTTGATTGTCACATAATGGATCAATCCCTCACAGGGTAATGACAGTTTTTCCTCACTTTTCTCCCCTCTCTGAACATGTGCTAAAGCAACACTGTAAGCGATCACAGAATGCCGACAGTCGAGAAACCGGACATTCGATGCAACAAGTTCACACCGACCCTCCAGGGATAAACCCTCACAGAACAATTCCTCACACTATTACTCTTCATTTGCTCCTGAATAGGGCACCTTACTGACAGTCGACCCATTTGGAGTCAAACCATGCCACGTGCACTGTGAGGCAGCAGTGCTAACCAGTGAGCAACCTTGCGGCCCTGCAGCCATATTGCAAGGCACATGCGGATGCGTGTGAAATGCAACTCCTGTCAGAGATGCTCTGCTGTTGTTGTTTTCCTTCTCAGAAACAATAAATCTTGATTCCCAGACCACGCAATGAATTCAAACCATAGCGGTGAAAGCGCTGAATCATAATCACTAGTTGACATTTAGGACGGCATGTGCAGTTTCGTCTTCTCTTTACAGCATAGCTTTATGTTTCCTGCGGAGAGAAGTTTCTTCCAAAAGAAATGTTCGTGACTTCGAGCTTTTACAAACAGAATAATGCATTATGCCAATGTCAGTCACCAAGCAGTCTTCCATTCTCATTTCCAGTTTCCAGTACTTGGTCTGCAGCCTGACGTCTGAAGTGTTCACTTCAATGAGACTTTCCCTGCAAAGTTTTAATCTCAAATGAACCAACGAATGAGACTAAAGTCAGATACCATTAAATTTGTTCATGACAGAGGGAAATAGACAGACAAGAGAGGGAATTTGAGTGGACGGAGTGAAGTGTATAGCCAGTTTCGTCCAAACAAATGTATGAGAGTTTGAGTTGCAGAGGAGTGGAGACGTGGAAGAGTTAATGATGTTAATGTGGTGCAAATAGGCTGACATAGTGATGATGGGGATATATGGTTGAAAACACATCACGAGGTGAAGGATGCCACTTTGTTTATGACGTGTCTCGTTCAGACTAAGATAATTGCCATGGAGAAGATTGAGTCAGTGGCGAGGAATTTTCTCCTTGCACACATGAGCGATGATGTATTCCAGATCATCTCATCCATTTCCCGCAACTCCGCTCTGAATACCCACCCCTCCAGCTATGACAAGGACACAACGCCCTTATTCATCACTCCAAACTCCAGCAAACTCCGTAGACATTATGTCATCCTCCGACATTTCGACCACCTGCAAATGAATCCCACCAGCAAATATGTGTTTCTCTCCCCACCCATTATCCGCTTTTTGAAAAGCGCATTCCCTCTTCGACTCCCTTGTCAAGTGCACGCCCCCCACCAAACCAACCTCCCCTCCTGGCACCTTTTCATTCCAACACGGAATTTGCAAATCCTCCAAACGCACATCTGCCCTCAACTCTATCGAAAGGAATCTTCCACATCCATCAGAATTTTACCTGCATTTATACACATGTCATTTATGTTTCCATTGCTTCCGATGCAGTCTCCTCTACATTGAGGAGAAAGGATGCCTAATTACAGACCGCTCCAGAAAACATTTCCGGGACACTTACACCAAACAACACCACTTGCCCCTCATCGACTTCACCCAGATCCTGGGTTTTCACCGGGCTCATGAAATGTCCTGTCTGTCCATCTTCCTTCCCACCCATCCGCTCCACTTTGCTCTATAACCTATCACAATTACCCCCACCTCTTTCCACCTATCACACTCTCAGGGACCTTGTCCCAGCCCCATCCCCTTGTATTTGCTCTTTACCCCATTAGTTCAAAAGCATCTTTCCTGATGAAGGCTCTTGCCCGAAACGTCGATGCTCATACTCCTTGGATGTTGCCTGTCGTTGTGTGCTTTTCCTGCATCACACTTTTGACTCAGTTCCAAGGCAGTGGATTTTGAGTTAGGGACTGAAGACAGAGGCCTCAGTTTTGTCATTATTCGATTGCAAGAAATGTCTGCTCCCACACAACTGGATGTCAGACAAGTCAGGACAGCGTTTGACCTGGAGGTAACAGGGATGTGGCCGTCTTTATATCCACTTGCTGACCTGCTCGTTGTCTGTGTTGGACATTGTGTGCATGAAAGATTCTGACAAAATTCTGGTCAGATTCTTACCGTCAAAAAATCTCTTACCCTCAGATCATATCTTCAGACAGAATCTAGAGTCTTATAAAAGACGCTTTCCCACTCCAATTTTTGGACAACGACAATTTCGAAGGATATTAGAAGGGGAAGATTTACAAACCAACCTCTCCACCGTGAACTGATGAAGTCACGCATTTTATCACAAATAGAACTTGATAAGAATTAGAACATGAAAGAAAAAAATCTCTAGTTACGGCGGGAGAGAAATCATTAACTTATTGTATGTGTGTACACGGTTTCTTCCCATCATCAGAGCTCACAAACCACAATTGCACTTATACTGAGGTAAGACTGTGGAAATGTGGGGATTCATTTTCTTATCTGAGCTGAATTTCCATGGACGCAATGATACCTGGAAAAAGCCATTCACCTGCTCAGAGTGTGGGAAGGGATTCACTCTGTCTCTGACCTGCTGCGACACCTGCTCGTTCAAAATGAGGAGAAACCATTTCAATGTCTGGACTCTGGAAACTGCTTTTAAACATCCAGCGATTGGATAACCGAACATCACGCTCATACTAATGAGTAACATTTTATCACTCCAGACTTTGGAAAATATTACCAAACCTCGATGTGCTTCATCTCTGAGAAATATTCTCACATGAATGAGAGACCTTTAGGAATTCTAGAGACATGAAGTCTGATCCAGGTGCTCACCCGGAAGAGAGACATCTTCAGTTCCAAATCTGTGAGACATGCTGTAAACGTCCAAGCTACCGGATGGCTCATCGCCTTGCTGAAAGTATTAACAGGTCATTCTAAATGCCCTCACTGCGGAAGTGCTCCACAAGTTCCTGGAGACTAACGTGTCATCAACGCATTCACACTGAGCAAAGACATTAATCACGATAGAATTCCTGGGGACAGTTTATCACGAACGTCTTCTCATTGAGGAGAGACCTATCAAATATATAGTATGTGGGATGTGCTCTCCAGTCTCTGTAGAACTGATGTCCCATCGACATTTTCGCAATGTGACAGACGTTTCAAGTGTATTTATTCCAGGAATAGTTTCAAGCGATCATCTCAACTCTCTGTACACCAACTAGTTTGCAGTGGGCAGAAAGCATTTACCTGCTCCATGTGAGAAAAACAAACAACTCACTCATCGACACTTCTGAGACAGTAGAGAGATCACACTGATGGAAGGAATTCACTGACTCACTGTGGTGGAAGTTAAAATGACTTGACTCAATAATTAGCAAGAGCAAAGCAAGGGTCTTTATTAAAAATCTTGCAAGATTGACTCGTTGCACTAAGTCAGATGCCTCAATGCAAAAAGTACCGAAACATTGCATGGACGCCTCCCTTTATAGCATTCCTTATCACACTCTCAAGGTCAGAGATTGGGGAAACTCAAGTTGTTATCCTCTAATGCTCTGGTCCTAGACATAACAGTTATTCAGCTTTCGCTGAGTTAGACTATTGCAAGGTCGAGTTGAATGTTTACAGATTTCAAATAGAGATAGGTTTACTGCAAACCTTCGTCAAAGCATCGTTTGCAAAGCTTAGCACAGCATTGATTGAAAATTGGCTCATTCTCATTTTATTTCACAGATAATGGATAATTAATTTCACAGTAAATGGATAATTTTCCGTTACGCTTCCACATTTTTGTCATTTTGTGACAACAAGGAAAACTACAACAACAATAAAAAAAGAGCCAGAATACCTATACATCAGAAAATGTTTAGGAAACACCAGACCTTTTCCTCAGACACCATCTACCCGATACACAGCTTTGTGGTGGGATTGTCACTTGCTCTGGTATGACCGGTACACAGCCCATGTTCACACGTCGCATTCGTCAAGGCCATGGTAGGGTGGGGTCCACGCAATGCCCTTGCCCTTAAGAATAGTCCTAACAAGGGCGCTTGATAAAGGTGTGAGATGGGGCAGCCCCATATACGTATGAGGCTTCTAATCACTACTTGCACTTAATTGGTTCCAGTGCTGTCACACATCTACTCAGGACCAGCTACACGCTTGCAATGGCTGTCTTGTGTCCACGTGGCTCTTTCTGCGATCTTAACTGCTTTTTGTGTTGCAATGATCACTTGAAACGGTCCAAGTCACCTCTTCGCCTTCCAGTCTTTTCCCCGAAGTATTTCACCACTATCCAATCTCCCGGTTCTAGATCATTCCACTTTCCTCCTGCTGGTCGGTGTAGTGCTGCTTTCACTTGATTCTGCATTTGAGATAAAAGTGTAGAGAGTTTTATACAGTAACACAACATCCCATCTTCACAGTGGCCTGTTATCTGTCTTACCTTAGGTCTTGGGCCAATTCCTTTATTGGGCGGTTGACCAACAAAATCTCAAACGGACTAAGATTAGCTCTTCCTCTCTTCCTAGATCTCATATACATTAGCACAATTGTTAGTGCCTTTGCCCATGTCACCCCTCGTTGCTCACAACATTTTGTCAATTTTATTTTTAGAGTAGCGTTTACTCTTTCCACTGCACCACCACTCGCTGGGTGGTCGGCATGCTGTTGTCTCATGTTTATTCACATGTAATCACTGATCTTCTGTCAGGCATTATTAACAAATGGTGTCCCATTGTCACTATTGATCCTTTCAGGTTAGCCCAATCTCGGAATCATCTCAGTTAGCAGAGCTATGTCTTTTGCACTGGCATACTCTTAAGACTTGGGGAACGCTTCGACCCATGTGGAAAATATATCAACTATTAAGAGACAATATATTTTCCCTTCACTGGGCATTAGTTCAATGAAATCCAATTGTAAATGTTCAAAATGTTTTTGGGGTTGAGTCATCTGTATTCCCCTCCCCACATCATTAGTGGCACAAATAACACAACGCTCACCATATTTCTGGGAGAAATGAGTAAATCCCTTAGTGTACCACTGTACTGAAATACTGTCGTACATCCCCCCTTTTGACACATGGTCCTTACCTTGTGTCAGTGTGGCATAGAATGGAAATAATTATCGTGGTGGACAGGGCTTATCATTGGGACCACAACATACTCCTTCCCTCATACTGCATCCTGCTTTGGTCCACTTACACTTTTCTTCCGGTGTGGCCTGTGACTGTAACTCCAGTACATCTGCTTTTGGGGTAGAAACATTTGTCATACACATGTCAATCTGCACACTTATTGGCTGCTGGCCTGCTGTTTTCGCTGCTGAGTCTGTCCTTGCATTGCTTTGAGAAATAAAATGATTATATGTTGTGTGGGCTTTACACTTACACACAACGATTGATTAAGGCAACAGGACCACTTGCAGGAGGTTAGAAATCAGGCCACGGCGTGTGATGGGTTTTCCAGTGGAGGTCAAGAAGCCCCTGTGTTTCCTCAGGGTTCCAAGATCACGTACAACCCCGAATGCATATCTGCTATCGGTATAAATATGCACTGTCTTTCCTTTAGCCAGTTTACATACCTCAGTCAAGGCAATCAGCTCTGCTGATTGCGCTGACAGATGAGAAGTGAGTGATCCCGCTTTCACTACCTCGTAGGTTGTCACTACAGCATAAGCAACACAATTCTGGCCGGTCTCCTTGCTCCTGAATGCTGATCTGACCACAAAACCCCATATCTGAATTCTGAAGTGGTGAATTCTGCAAATCGGGCCTAGGGCTACAAGTATCATTAGATAAAGCGACACAATTATGTGGGTTTCCTTCTCCTTCTGTGGGGAGAAAGCTAGTAGGATTAAGGACTTTACATATGTTTATTGTAATGTTAGTCATTCCCAATAACACAGTATTATATCTGAGCAAACCTGTTGCTGACATCTGTGCGGTCTTTTGCTCTGAAAGCAGTAAAGATACTGCATGTCGAAATAGAAGGGTGAATTCAACATCGCGATTATATCCATGGGAGCTACAATAGCCTTTTCAGCTACGGCCACGGCTCGCATTCATTTCGGCAATCCCGACAGGTATGGGGTCTAGTTTAGCTGAAAAATATGCCAGCGGCCTTAATCTTCCCCTCGATCCTGCAACAGCACAGATGTCATGCAGCCACGCTTCTCATCCACCGTTTGTACAAAGGCTTGTTTGGATTCGGAATCCCCAGTGTTGGTGTAGTTTGGAGCGCCTTTTTTAATGCAGCAAAGACACACCCGGCCTCTGGGGTCCACTGCAAACGACTCTGGTTTTGCCTCCCTTTGCCATGGGTTATGTCACTTAGGGGCGCCTCAAGGGTTGCATAATGTGGGATAAACATTCTACAGTAGGAGCAGATGCCCATAAATGATAGCAATTGCTTCTTAGTGTGATGCTTTGGAATTTGCTGGATTGCTTGAACTCTGTCTTCACCAACAGCCTACCCTTGTTCAGATATAGGATTGGGGTTAGGAGCATTTGGGGCGCACGGGACAATAGCACTGTTGACTGCCTGCAGCTCTCGAAGAAACCTCCATTTCTCCGGTTCAACGGGAATGTTTGCCTTTTTGACCGGAAAAATCGGAGTACTCGCCGGTGAGTTTTCACAGGGGATTATCACTCCAACCTTTACGAGGGATTCAAAGACTGGAGTAATCCCTTCTCCGGCTTCACGTTTTAACGGGCATTGTGCTCTGCAAGGACGATACTCAGAACTTCGGGGTTATCCTTATGGGCTTACAGCCCCGTATGAGCCCCACATCATGCTTGCCCTTTGCCCTCAACTTAGTAGGGACCATTTTTAATCTTTGGTATGAGACTTCTATCTTAAGGAAACGGCAGACTAACCCCCTCGGCTTTTCAGGGCTAGTGGGGGTTACCTGGACTGTCCTATCTGCCTGGGTAAGCCAATTTAGTTTCTTCTTATATGTTCGCATATCTGCGTTGAACCAGATTTCCACACCATCTCCGATGACCCAACTTTTCGTTCTTTGTGCCTTTAGCACTCATGGTCCGAAATCTTGCCACCTGTCACTGGACGCTATCACCAAAGACACGTGAGGAGCTGAGCCTTTCACATCAAAAAGATAGGGTCAACTTGCTGTTACAGATACCTGAAATGAATTAACACTGACTGCACATTTGTGATCACTCCAATAAAAATCGCACAATAACAACTGCTTTGGTCTAACCAATCTCCTGAACCACTCCTTCTAATATGGTGCGTCAGGGCCGTCATGGTGTATGTGTGCTGTGCAGTGCAACATATCTGCAGCAAGAAAATCCGTGTTAATAGGATTAACATGGTTGCGTGCTTCCAGGGTGAGTGAATCGCTCACAAAACCTATCGCTCTCTAGCCTAATCGCCACTCATCGACATAGATCAAGCGTCGTGGGTCATATTTTACAGCACTGGTAACTCTTCCCTTTGAATTACCTGCAAGCCCGACGGAGTAAAGACCAAGTTCAACCCAGTCTCACTATGCGATCCCGAGCCATCAGATTTAAAGGACAAATTTCCGATAACAAGAAGGAGAATTGGAAAGTTTCCCCATTAGTAGTTCCACAAAATAGGGTTGCGGAAAATCTCCTGCACCACGACTCCTGATGCACCCATTGTTTTCACGAACCTTTCACCCATTTTTTTTGTGTGTGATTGTCTAAACTGGCTTAATGTAAGGACTGAATATGTTGTCCCTGTATCTACCAAAAAGGTAGCTGATGTTCCTTCCACATATAACATAGAGGTGAGCATTGATTGTACGCATCATTGTGATATTTAACATACTGTACACACTTCGCAGTCTCAGCGCTCAACGTAGAGGTGGGACATGTTTCATTTTCCGTAAAGTTAGTAGAAGAGATTCGCATTTGCGAGTCTTCATTGTCAAACATAAAGGAAAGAGGCGTACATGTAAATTGTGGGCTGCCCACCTCCACCTCAGCCTTCCTGTGTCAGTCACTCGGTCACTCAGCCTCCAGGGCCGATTGGGACTGTCTGTGCTGACACTGCCTCGCCCAGTGGTCCATTGCTCCGCAAACAAAGCATCCGCCAGACCGACCTCTGCCAGCGCATCTTCCACGACCTCCTTTACGGCAGCAGCTTCCTCCAACGGGTGGGTGACCATCTTTTTGGCTTTTTCATCGTTCATTCCATTGATGAACCTGTTCTTCTGGTGTGCTTCATACGGCGTGATTTCTGCTGCCGTTATGTCTTCAGTTGGTCACTCAACTCTGGACATTATGGACTTCAGTGAAGCTCGTAAGTTACTGGGACACGGTTTCATCTTCCCGTTGTTTACACATTGTTATTATGGTCATGTCCATTGGCATCGGGAATGCCTCCATGCAGGCGGTTGCCAGTGCAGCCAGAAAAGCATTAACGTCTCCGTTCTCTTCTACTTGCATGTTGGCTCCTCTGGCATCGACAGTTACGGCTAGCCAGTGATACTTCTCTTGGCCTTCTTGGTTCAGTCTGTTGGGGGTACGAGATACGACCGGTGATCCAGCAGGGGCTGAGGTGGTGGCCGCTGACGTGGAACTTTCGCCAGGCGGATATCGTGGGGTGGGGGGTGGTGGGATTGCAGGTCTCGGAGGGCATTCATCAAGGTCAGGATCTGAAACAGAAATTAAGACACCGTAGTGCTTCGTTAGATTGTTTGCTGCGCGCATCTGCATGTGTGCTGGTGTTTGCACGTCGATTTGATCGATCTTTCGCTTGAGATTTCCTTTCCCTGATATCAGGATATATCTCTAATATCTGAATCGGGATAACCAAATGTCTTTTTTTAACAAACAACTTTGAGTTATTGTGTGAGTACCCAAGAAGATTGATGAGCACAAAGTGGGAGACATTGCTCACTTGGACTTTAATAAAGTTTACAAGGGTCCACATGGTTGACTAATTCATAAAGTTGTGGAGAAAGTGACGACTGCAGATGCTGGAGATCAGAGCTGAAAATGTGTTGCTGGAAAAGCGCAGAAGGTCAGGCAGCATCGAAGGAACATGAGAATCGACGTTTCGGGCATAAGCCCTTCTTCAGCTCTCCTGAAGAAGGGCTTATGCCCGAAACGTCGATTCACCTAATTCATAAAGTTAGATCACATAGAGTTCAAGGAGAGCTTTCCAATTAGATATAAAATTAGTGCAATAGCCGGAGGCTGAGAATGTTGATGGATGGTAATTTTCAGATTGGAGGACGGTTACCAATGGTGTCCACAGGGATTGGTGCTGATCACACTTACATTTGTTTCATTTAAATAAATGATTAGGGTGGGAATTCAGAAAGCATGGTAAGGAAGTTTGCAAAATTGGTCGTAGAATGGACAATAAAAAACGTTATGGAAGATTGTGAAGAGATATTCTCATCAGGTTAGTTTCTCTCCATCCTCGAGTTTTAAAAGCGCGGTCGCTGGGGAGTGAAGGACCATTCGTCCATCGTGCAGTGCAGGTTATTAGATGTCCATCAATTATCGTCCAAGTTTGCAGCATATGGCCCACAACTTTGAGTGTTCTGATGTTTCCAGGCAAAATGTCAATCAGATTCTTTCTGTGATCTTAAATGATACAACAATGGTTGTCATTGTCACACTGCGTTATAAGCCCCTTGAGGAACGTATTCTCATGTTCACATACAGAGGAAGACACACAGGCACATTCCCACCAATGACAGAGGCCTTCGCTTTATACCCAGTCCATGTGCTTTGCGTCCGCAAGCTTCTCCAGAGAAAGATGGCTTTAAGTGACACTTCTCCAGACAATGTGTACCGTTGCGGTGAGCCGCGATATGAAATGGATACTGAACTGAAATAGCTCCACACGCTTCTCAATAACACAAATTCCACCTAAAGAAGCCCTGTGGCTCCTAGGATCTGACAGGATAGCGCCCAGCAGACATCCTCACTAAAAACAACTGACACATGTCAAACGATAAACACTTTCACTTCTCGTCTCGATCTGTTTCTGTTCCTGTCACACTTCCAGCTTCCTCTGAACGTCCAGTCCCTAGGTCAATGAACTGTTTGAAACAAACACAGGCACATCGAGAAAGTAATATTTATTTCAAAAGCAGAGCCAGGTAATGCCATCTGTAAGGGCTTGCTCACGACTACGTAATGAGACACCACGGTCTCATCGCCCTGATTATCCTATATACTGATTCCACAAATATGCACTGTACCAGTTATTATCAATTGAAATGCCCAATGAATACCGTGACTGACAGAAAGATCAGTGGATTGTAGTTTCGACCCCTTACTCGCCGAGGGACGTTTTGCAAACAATGCCCTAGTATTTCTCTAACTGAGTTCTTCTATTGCTGGTCATGGGCGGATCGATCATAGAAAATACCATTTGGCCCACTAAGTCTGCACCAGTCCAAGACAATCCCCTGAACTGTTCTCATCTCATTTGGCAGCAATTGGCTCTGAATCGCAATCGAATGAAGTAATGGAAGTGTACTACTAAATGGGTCTTACGTACTCTGGAGGTTTCTGCCTTTTCCATGCTGACAGACGGTTGGTTGCAGATTCTAACCTTCCTTAACTGTGTTATATGTTTTTTTTTACCTCATCCTGCGTATTGACTTTCAAACAAGAAGGCAGAGAACAAGTACTCTTCTATTTCACTCTCGGCTCTCAATCAAAGTCAGCAAAATGCTTAACTGCACGAGCAATCCACAATGAATTTAAATCCCATCGCCTCAATAAATAGGCCACTGCTGCAGAGGCACGGGACTAAAATAGTTTTAAGTTCTCCCTCCCTGTGGAGCTGAGCGAGAGGCAACCATTGTTCGATTTGTTTGAATTCATTCACCATGGTTTCGACAGGGTTAAGTCTCAGGACATGTTTCGTCTGTGTAATGCAATCTCTGTAGATAAAGTATTCAGACATTTCAGGAGAAAATAAGCAAAACGGACAGCATCTTTGGATAGACAAACAGAGACAACGATTCAGAGCTTCTTTCGGAGTTTCTCAGAACTCAATTTTCTCTCACAGGTGCTGTGAAACCTCCCGAATACTTTGAGTAGTTTCTGTTTTAGTTTTAGATTCTGAGCATCCGCAACCCTTTACTATCCACTAAGCAAATACAGAAACACATTTGTTGTTCCTCACTGGATAAGTTTTCTGTTTGGGGAACATATCCCTGACCCTATTAAAAACCCGAAATTGCACAGCAACGGATTCGGATGGATAAGAACAGCGAACGCTCCATGCATGGGTACGCCCTCTCGGAAAACAGCAGAACGAGAGAATTAATTGTTCCACAGAGACTGGGGAGTACCTTGTAGAAGGCACCATACAGTATTTCATAAGTTTGACTGTCAGTGAATTCAAGTTTTTGCCTGCCCTTCGTAGAATGACAATTGTCCTCAATTAGTTTGACTTTTCCATGATGAATCCTGGGAAAATGGGAACAGTCTGATTACACGCTTTGTAGACACATCCATCTCACCGGGAACCAGCTCTCCTAAAAGCGCGACCTTCTCTCACCGAGCCTTATGAGGAACGTATTACTGACCACGGTTAAAAACCCGGAACGGTGCAGCCAAAAAAAAAGGATGGTGTGAGAACAGCTCTCGCTCTGTTCCTTGGTCATGGTAGACCAGCAACCTGTCATTGAACAGCTGAACACACTTACTATCATCGCCACAGAGACTGATAGACAAAGGTATCAATCACCCCCGAATGCAAGCTTTCGTCTGCTCCTCCCATATTGGCAATCGTCCTTAATTAGCTTTGCTTTTCCGAAATAAATCCTGGGAAATTCATGGTGAAGACATGGGAATATTCTGATCGCACCCTCTATAGATGCACCCATGACACCAGGAACGAGTTCTCCTCCAAACGGGATCGTCTCCCTTCCAGCCTTTCAGTGTCCTGTCTGTTCCTGCGTTTTCTCATTGTCTTGAGATTTGACTTGCTGACGTGCAGGAACGAGAATCCTTTAAATGTCACAGATCAGTCCATGTTCGGCGAACATCAGAGTCAACGTATCTGCCTCCAAAAGAACAGGAAGATTTCTAAACTGTCTCTGCTCAGTCGAGCAGTTCGCCCTGCATTCTCCTCTGAATCTGCTTTCCAAGGAATATCTAAAGATTTTGAAAGCTAGAGACTGGGATTTCTGTTTTGCTTCTTGAACGTTTTCTCACCTGCCAATTGGCATCACTTTCCCAGAATCTCTTCACAATCCTTTGCCTCGCGCCATTTCCTGAGATAAATAAAATCTCAAATGTGGAGAGGTTCCAGACTCTGGCGATGTTTTGTTTGGAGCAAAGAAGTTTAATGGGAGATATTTTGGGGACGTTTATAATGATGTGGGACAAAGCGTTGTCGATGGGCGAGTTGATTGTCAGGAGGGACTTTTGCCTCTGACCAGGACAACTGACCAGAGGACGAGGGAGAGAAGGAGTTTAATGTCAAACAAAATAAACTCAGAGAAAACTATACATACCCTATGCGTTAGTAATTATTTATGGATAGAAGAACGGAGCGAACGTTTTGAGTCAGGTCCGTTTCTGGTTCAGAACGCAAGTTTCCTGCATGTCAAAAAATAAGCACACCAGATAAAATGTCGGATTGTTTTTTTCCGGATTTTCCGGGTTTGCAGGGATAACTCATCCAACAGGAAATCATTTAAAATGAACAGTGAGGGAAAGATGCTCGGTATTGATGGGAGATAGAATGAATGGGAGGGTTCAATTTTCATGAGCAGAGAGATTAATAATACGGCAGAGGTCGAGCAATAAAGACGTCCTTGTATTTTTATAGCGCCTTTCAGCACCTCTTCGGTCACAGGCACTGAAGTACCTTTGAAGCAAACGTGTTATTGTCAAATCTAATGTGATATTCAGGGCAGTTTCTTTCAACCAGAGGTAAAAAAATAATACTCAGAACTGGCACTGAAGATGCCAGTGAGATTATACTTTACTTTATGCGTTTGTTCTGCTCTGGTTTATATCCAGAATAGTGCAGGACCGGAGGTCCGTATCTCTGAAGATGGGGTTATCCATTTAAGACACAGATGTGGAAGTGTTCTCACATTCAGAAGGTAGCAAGTCTGTAGAAGTATTTACAGCAGAGGGCTGTCAACACTGTGTATATTCAAGGCTTCAATTAAATCTCTGTTAATAGCATGGAGCAAGTGGCAGAGTGAAATGAGTCCAAATTTGCTGACAATATACACAAGTGGGAACGCATATTATGATGAGATCGTGGGAATCTGCACAGGCATATAGATAGGTTAAGTGAGTGGGGAAAAACTTGTCAGTTGCAGGTTCATATCAGGTTTATGAGGTACAGAGTAGTATTACAATCGAAATAAAGTAGAAGAAACGTGTGACAGAGAGGAATCGTACGTACAACACAAACACAATTTCGTATCTAACTCGTTCCCTGACAAAAAGGTTGGTTCCTTTCCGAAAGCTCAAAATGAAGTGGTGGTTTCCCAGGAATGAAAAAAAAACTGAAACTAATACCCTAATCGAAAACGAAGGAAAGCTTGGGTCATTGCAATGGACAACACTGACGCTTATGGCTCTCTAAAATTTGTTCACAATGGAGCTGGGAGTGGGAATTGGCGGAGCTGGCGAGTGGAAGTCAGGTCACCCATGATTACTGTCGTCCTTCATCTGTCTTCCTCATTTTTTGTACGTTGCATTTTGCATTGTGGTTCCTGTGAGTACGCTTGAAAACTATACCGCTGGTGAGTTGTTTCCCTTACTGTTCTTCACAGCACCCGCATTAGAATTCAACATTCTTTTCTCCTGAATCTCGGTAATCTCTCAACATTGCACAAATGAGACAAGAACTTTAATATTTCGCACTCCTGTCTGCCTTTTGCAATAGCGATTGATCCATCACTGTGTTCCTGTTGCACAAATGAAGAACAAATCAAACCGCATCAATAACATCTAGGTTGCGAACGCTGATAGCTGCAGCAACTTCTCAGAGTACTGGCAACTGTGCCATCACAGAAGCGCACACTAAACAGCCAGAATCTCAAAATAATTAGAGTCACGGAGGCCGTGCCAGGAATAGCACCTGAGAAAAATAGAAACAGTCTTTTGGGTTACAGACCTTGTTTTACTTCTCAATCAGCAATTGAATTTTACATTGGTTATAGCAACGGTTCCCTCACACAAGCAACTAACTACTGCTGCAGATGGAGGAAAAAGTGAGAACTTTAGATACTGGAGTCAGAGTCGAGAGTGTGGTGCTGCAAAACACATCAGGTCAGGCAGCATGCGAGGCGCAAGAGAATCGACGTTTGGGGCATATGCCTGATGGCTTGCTCATGCCAGAAACGACCACTCTCCTGCTTCTTGGATGCCTCCTAACCTGCTGCATTTGTCCAGGAACACACTCTCCATTGCTCCAGATTGTCACATAATGCGAGCTTCCAGCCACGGATTCAACGACACTCAGTGTAATAAGTGAACCTCCTGAGGACACCTGGCAGTGGTGTTTAGTGGTAAGTTGATCTTCATGAATGCGTTTCGTGATTTGTGTGTCCGATATAATATTACCTGCAGTCACTCTGTGCAACATTTTTTGTCCTGCACGTAATGGGTATTGGGTCCATTGTTCTGGTGAGTTCTTGTCTGAACGTGGCTTTCAGTTTATGTTCTTTCATAACTCCGAGTGGTCAGAGGAGTATGGCTGTCTGTTCCGAGACATTTTTTTATATATAAGATAGGGTGCGTGGTGTGTTGGGTCATGGCATGTCCTCTTAGCGTTGGAATCTAAGGAATCTGTGGGAATATCTATTGCTGCAAAGCATTTCTGGCTGATCCATGAAACACCACAACCAGCTGTTCCGCAGTAGCAATGCACAGAGATGATGAGGACAACAAATTCGACTGGGACAACACAGCAATAATAGGACAAGCTAAACAGAGGGCAGCCAGAGAATTTCTGGAATGACGAGACTCATCCAATGACTTCATCAATAAACATGTTGACCTGGACCTAACACACCAGCACATGCAACTAACGACGAAAACCGGCAACTGAAAGCAGTGGGAAGGAAATCAAACCAATTCGAAACGCTATACGACAGCAGCGCTTCACAAGAGTCTTATCAGCCTTGAGGATGTCACCGAGAAACAGGAGAAAACGGCTGAAAACCAATTTCACAAAACCACCGAACATCCCCCCACCGTCTGCACCCTTCACCAGAACTACAAATCTTTACGCAAACCTTGAAACCCTGAAACTGTCAGTGCTGCCCCAGCCGGAAAATGAACCCTGGCCTCCAACGTGACAGATGAGGATGCTAAACGTGGTGGATGTCAGAGCTAATTGAGCCTGCAGGCTACTCGTGCGTGCTCGGGTCAAAAACAACTGCTGAATTATCCTCATCCCATTTCCATCATTTAACTTTGTATGCCTTAAGCATTACAAATTCACATATGAATATCTCAATGTAATGAGAATTTCTGCCGCTCCAACACAGTGAGTTCCATATTCCAACCACTCGCTGGCTGGTAAAGTTTTTTTTGTGTGAGCTCCTACTCAAACCTTTGTGACTGTTGTCTTAAATGTCTGGCTCCCTGGTGAATGATCCCTCCATGATAGGGAAAACTTCAGTTGAGTGTACCCAATCCATACCTCTCATTCTTTCATACCTCTAAATACTGTCTCCTCTCAATCTCCCCTGCTCTCAGAAAAACAACGCCAGTCTGTCTAAACTCTTCAATAGCGGAAGTTCTTCAATCCAGATAATGTATTAGCAAATCACTTCTGCACCGTTTCCACGGTTGTCATATCGCTTCAATAATGTGAATTTCCGAATTGTACGCAATACTCTGGCGAGAGACGAATGTTGACTTGAAATAAATGTGGGAATACCACATTTCCAAGAAAGTATTTTTCCCTCCGTACTGTTCTGTGTCCTTTTCATGAACCCAATGCTCCAATGATCTCTGTTCCATGCAAATAAAACAGTGTACATGAGGTTTAATAACCCAACCACATTATCTGACTGCACTAAGTGTCTGAAAGGTCCTGACAGTGATATTGGAGCAGGTTCACCTAACAAGACTAACAGCTGCAGCACAAACTTAACAGTGGCAATGTGATCGTGAATGTTAATTTGTGCAATGGCCCAGTGACATGGGAGGACGGATGGAAAGTGGGAAATGTGATTGTGAAAGGCAGAAAAATCTCTGAGATTAGGTGCAGACAGAGGCGGTTTGAAGCAATAAAATAATCAATTTACTGAGTAATGTCACCTTAAAAATTCATTGTTTCTTTTCTGCATTTGTTTTGCACAGGTTATATGGAGTAACACGGAACAATTGCGCATAACTGATACTCAGATTTAAGTGGAGGTCGATTCGGCCACAATGCAGAGGACGAAAAACTATACGATCACATGAAAAAGCACAGCACAAAAAGCAATAAATGCAACGGCAGAAATAGACGATGAACAGCACCACATGTACAACAGGAAAACCCACTGAGATTGGATTGAGTCGTCATCTTCCATGTCCCCAGTGGCTGTAGAGATTCCAGCATTGAGAATGTTGAAGACTGAATTTAATACATTTCTATAAAGGATGAAATGTACAGGCGATAGTGCACTAATATTGTTCAAATGCAGTTTTCAATAACAACGGAGTTTCACTTCGTTACTTTAGCACATCACACCGGTTCCCAAGTTTGGAATCAGAGAAACTGAGTGGTGAACTGGCGACGATCCGATCGAAAATTGGGAGTAGATCTCGAATCTATCTGCTTCTGACGAAGTCCGTGACCATGTAGTCCTTCTATGAAGGCAAAGAAGCGCGTGAAACGCCGAGGAAGGGAGCTCCAAACTCATCTGGAACAACTCTGTTCACAAGGAGCAGGAAGAATTGGAAGAAGGGGCTGCGAGGTCTAACCTTAACTCGAGACACTTCAATTGACAAGGCGCAGGAAGCATTGCTTTAAGTGAAAGGATCCTGAGCTATTTTAATCTGAATTGAAATTGGTTTCGGCAGCACACATGTTTGTGGATTGAGGAATCTGCCCCAGCGAATTGTCTCAACTGTAAATAAACATTTTAAAACGACTGAGCTCGTGTAGAAGCACCTTTGCATTGCGAAATGGGTTTAATATTATTATCCTCTAACATTTCTCACTTGTCTGACTCTGCAGTCGTTTAACTTTCTTGTAGGGTCTTTTAAAAATCTTTTCTTCTTCTATACGATGAAATTTCCTGCAATCTTGTCCAGGTCGTTAAGGTAACCTAAACATCCGAACTTGAAAGTGAATATATGATGTTGTGATTCGGCTCAAGTTTCCCTCGAATTATGAGGAAAAGCAGGAGAGTAATGCTGAAATTTATCAGATTAGCAGTGATCAAATTGAATGGTGGGCAGATAGAGGGTGAAAGGAATCTTCATGAGGACAAATGTACTTTCTTTGCCAATACAATTTACCGCATCACAACGTGGTGATTATTGAACACAAGCAGTGTGGATGATTTTATTTGCTGGTTTTATGAATGTCTCACCTGGACTTACAGACGTTGAGCTAATAACTCCTTTTACATGGAGTCAGGCGGGGAGAATTTAAATTTAGCAAGCTCCAAATCGCAGGAATATTTGTTCTTTTCTGAACTTCAGTCCCCGACTGACTAAGTTGACCATTGGAAAATTATCTTACAGCATGTTCGAAGAGGAGCTAGAGATTCGAAGACAGAAACAAAGTTACGTATCAAGATAAAATTATGCCACTTTATTCGCTAAGACAAAAGCAACATAAAAGTTCTTCCTTCTGACTCGCAGTAATTCTTGCATAATATCATAAATTTGTTTCCAACGTAAAGGGAACAGCTGATCTTCATCTGACTCCCTAAATGTATTAAAATCTCGGAACCTTTAACAAATCAGACCTCAATCTTCTTTGCTCTGTGCAGAACAACTTCAACTTCTCCACCCTGAACTTACATATACTATTCCGCATTTTTTCACTGTACTGATAATTCTCCTTTTAGATTTCTCTACAGACACTCACATTCTTTATGATGATCACCTGTTTGGGCATACCCAAATGCTGTGTATTCCTGTGGGTGATGTTATCACTCACAGGCAATTGCTCCATAACATCATCCTGATTCCTGGGTAGTTCCTCAACTGAGATCGTTTGCTCTGACCACAGTGCTTCTGATTACTTTCGAGCTGCCGGCTCCGGCATTAGATTACCAAGTCGGAAGAAAATGAATTATTTCAAGATTTTGAACTGGTAAACTCCCCAGTTCGGATTTCCGTGCTGTGCTTTTCTATCTGAAAACTGTTTTACATGTCTCTTTGGCTGATGTGACCTTTTCGTGCCAACTGAGGCAAAGTTCAACCATTGATCTGTTTGGTACTTTTATCCTGAATGAAGTTTCTGTCATGGTTTATTAGATTAGATTAGATTACATTGTGGAAACAGGCCCTTCGTCCCAACAAGTCCACACCGACCCGCCTAAGCGCAACTCACCCAGACCCACTCCCCCACATGCACCCCTTCACCCACGACTACGGGCAATTTACCATGGCCAATTCACCTAACCTGCATATTTTTGGATTGTGGGAGGAAACCGGAGCACCCGGAGGAAACCCACGCAGACACAGGGAGAATGTGCAAACTCCACACAGAGAGTCGCCTGAGGCGGGAATTTGAACCCGGGTTTCCAGCGCTGTGAGGATGCAGTGCTAACCACTGTGTCACCGTGCCGCCCACAAATGAAGTTTCTGTCATGGTTTAACTACCTCTTTCTCCAAGAATGTCAGTATTGTGTTGGTTTTGTTTTATTCTTAACTCTATTGACTCTCTGAATTAGGTTTTAGAGCTGAACATTTCCTGACTATGTGCTACTGGCAATTGTCTTCCTTGAGAACGTCCCAGAGGCCATTATTCTAGGAGATATAAAAATGACTGAAATCGTGAAATGACTGTGATGTGCGTCAAAACCAGTGACAATTAATTTACATAAATCTATTGATATGATCCAACCAGTGGGAGGAAATGGATGAAAGCCAACTTCCCAGGTCGACAGAACACACCCATAATAACTGCACCCGCTTCCATGGGGCCAAATCTTTCCACAAACCTTGAAGCTCCAAGAACGTCCTCACCGGCAGGAAATTGAAACTCCGATTCCACGGAATAGGCGAAGATACTCACCAACAAAGAACTCAGTACATCCGGTGGGGCGCCTGTTCATTGTGCGTGCTCTTGTCAATAACAACTGCTTGGCTAGCCTCATTTCACTTTCCATCATTTTGTCCTGTATGCCTTATCATCAAAAACTGACCTGAATGCCTCGAAAGGTTGCGATGGTTTCTGCCTCTCCTGCCCCTGCCGACATTGCGGTCCAGATTCAACCACTTGGTGGCTGAAAAAATTTTTCGAACATCTACACAAACCTTTTTAACTCTTATCTGAAATCTATGGCACCCTGGTGAATGAAGCCATCCACCAAAGGAAAGCGTTTCTCTCTGTCTACCGTGTCCATACCCCTCATTATTTTGTACTGCTTAATCATGTCTCCTCATGTTAGCCCTCTTCCTCAGAAAATACAACCCCAAGCTGTCTCAGCTCACCTCTTAAGTGAAGCTCTTCAGCACAGAAACTATCCTCATAATTCACTTCTTTCCTTTTCGCATCGCTGCTATAACGTGAATGGCGGAACTCCGAACACAAATCTGCATCTGAAGGAACAAAATGATATAAATATCACAGAAAGCGACATCAATTGCTCTTTTCCAAAATAAAGTCCCTTTTCCTAGCTACTGCTCTGTATTCTTCTCCTCAGACTGATGCTCGAACACTGTCTGGTCATTGCTATTGAAAAGTGGTACATGAGGATTGATCTCACAACCACGGTGTCTGATTGATCCAATTGGTTTGATGGTTCGAATGGTTTGGTAAGACTGTGGTAAGTCCACCCAGCAACAGTGACAGCAGCACAGACTGAACGGTGTCCATGCAGAAGTAATTGTTAGAATGTGCAGTGCCTGTTTGAAATGGAATGAGGGAACATATCCACAACAGGATTATTTGCCAAATATGATATATGACTTGGAGATATGTCAGGTAGTGGCAGTTTGAAGGAATAGAATAATCACTTCAGAGAGCATTTTCAAGTACACAAATAATTAATGTTAAAAGTGCCAATTCAATTATCATTTCATGGCAGAAATATCGCTTTACGAACCCAAGTTTTTGACACCAGTCATGTAACGAGTTGCAATGGAGGGCACAAAATATGATTGATTTTTTAAGGAGTATTTGAAAGTGAAAATCTGAGATCGAGGGAGGGTGTTTAGCGAAGAGGCTACACAGTTTATGGCTTTGGCAGCGAGAAGTTGTGGGAAACCTTTGTGAAAATATGGAAAGGTGAAAAGCGAGAATGATTAGGTGCACGGATTTGAGGTAATGTAGATATCATGAAGGGTGTTTTAAAACTTTCATTCTTTGAATATGGGCATCTTTGGCTGTGTTGGCATTTATTGACAAGCCCTAATTGCCCTTGGAGAGGGCTGGTGGACTTCAACGACCGAGGCAGAGAGGAAGTTATCAAGAGATTTGATTAGAATTACGTCAGTTTTTAAAATGTTTTATCGGATTTCTGGGTGCGTTCGACGCGGTGAGAATACTGGTTTGCCTTTGGAACTTGGTCGTGGAGGTGGTATTGCAATTTCCTGCAGGACTTTGTCAGTCGGCCACGAGATGGCTGTTCACGGCCAACAGAATCATTGCTTCATTAATGTCTACAACTGGATTCTGTAGCGAGACAGCTGACGTAGTACCGGAGCATGGCAGCAGAATTGGCCGAGCATGAGCCCGGAATGTGCTCATGACAGCGATGGATGAGTGAAGTGGTGAGGTGTAATATAACCATTGAGGTTCAGCAGCAGTCAGCAGTGGGGTCAGCTGATAGAAAAAGGTGCATCTTTGCCCAACGTGGGAACGTATGACCACGGTGGGGAAGTATGAACACTTTTGCAGAAAGCCCAACTTGGAGAGTTTGCAGCTTATGGCTTAAAAAAAGACTGTAATGTCGGGGTTTTTAAATTTTTTTTTTCCTTTTCTCAACTTTTATATTGAGAAAGCATATGTTTCTTCTCCACGTTCTGCTACAAAGATTTGGTGTTGACACTTTTTCTGAAGATGCTGCTTTGTGGGGGGCATTTCCCACTTCTCCCTCACAGCCTGTACCGAAGAATGCGTGAGAATTCCATCTTAAGGAATCCCAGAAGTGTGCAAACAGGAGATTTGCCCCCAAGAGGAAACCAGTAAGAGCAATTCTAATATCCTAATATTCTCAATTTGCATAAGACTAATGCATCTAACCTACATAAACCTGAACACGAAGGACTATTTAGCTTAGCCAACTCATGTACCCTGCACATCTTTGGACTGTCGGAGGACACTGAACCGCCCCGAAAAAGAAAAATCCATGCAGCGCAGTGTGAATGTGCAAATTCCAGACAGATAACTGTCAGAGGATGAAGTTGAATCTGGGTCCTTAGCGCTGTGAGAAAGCAGTGATGATCACTGATGCAGTGAACCTAACAACTCCCTCACGCCGTCACTCACACTTACAGAGAGCGAGGTCCTATCTTTCCCTGATTTCATGTTTAGTCATGGACCCCTCTCCATCCCTGTACAACCAGTCCACCCTTTGCTTACTGTTGACAGTGTCACATCACCATGCCGTTGGGCAGCGTGCTGGAGCAAGAGCACAATGTTCATTTTGAACATGCTCGCCACAAGTTATCTCCAGACAGAAATGTTGGCCTCTCCCATCACAGGGAGCGAGTGAACATTGAAGGAGATGGCAGCGTACCAAGCTATACACAGGTTTGTAGGTTTCATGATTGGTCTGTGCAGGACTGTAGCCCAAACAAGTGGTTTTATGGACCGTGATTGAAGCCGCAGAGAACCTCAGGCTTCTTCGCACTAACAGGCCCATACAACTGACATTATCCTTGAATCTGCTTGTCTTGTTTGCGTTGGAGTTATCGCTTAACTGTTTGTTATTCTGTCTTTGGTGTGCATAGGGCTGAAATCAAATGTTATTGAGTTAAATCATTGCTGTCGACTGTGGTGCTGCAAATGTACAGCTGGTCAAGCAGAATCCGAGCAACAGGGGAATTGACGTTTTCAGCAAAAGCCCTTCACCGGGAATGAGGCTTCTGAGTCAAGACAGTAGTAAGATAATTGGAAGGGGTGGGTTAGATCATGAGAGATGAGAGTGCGATAGGTGGATGAATGTGGGGATGATGTGGTAGATCTGAGAGGATGGTGGAGTGGATAAATGAGAAGGAAGCTCGACGTTGTAGGACAGGTCTTGTGGGAGTTTCCGATTTCGAAGCTTGCATTTGGGATAAGGTGGGAGGAGGGGAAATGAGGAAATTCACCTTAATACCGTGAGGTTGGATAGTCCTAAGGTGGAAGATGAGGCGTTCTCCTGACAAGTGTGCAGTGGTTTGGACTTGGCAACGGAGGAGTCCCAGAACCTTCAATTCCTTGACCGAATGTGAGGGGATTGTTTAAGTGGTCAGTGGTGCGATTTGTTGGTACGGGCATTCTGCATGTCGGAGGCTTGTCTCCCCAATGTAGAGGAGACCATATTGGGAGTAACGTATACAGTAAATCACATGTGTGAAGTATCGGTAAAACTCTGACAAATATGGAAGGCTTTTTTGTTCCTTGGACATATGTAATGGGGAGGTGTGGGCTCAGGATTTCCAATTCCTGCGGTGGCAGGGGAAGGTGCTGGCCGGCGTATGTTGGTTGGTGGTGGGCAGTGATGAAGTGTTTGCATGGGGAAGCATGCGCTGATCTCGATTTTGCCATGTGATGCGGCACAGGCAGGGAGAGAATGTGCAATCTCCACACAAACAGTCACTCGAGGCTGGAATCCGACCTGGGACGCTGGTGCTGCGAGCCAGCCGTGCTGACCAATGAGCTGCCGTGTCACACATTTGCTCACTGACCTGGTGCCTTTCGCCCTCTATAGCAACTATCTCCATAGAATCACCAGTCTCTGGCTGAAGGTATTACTCCTCATCTCATTTCCAAATTTTTATCGCTTCACTTTGACTCTGTACTCTCAGTTTCTGGAGTGTCATAGTGGTTGAAACACCTTCTCCACATTGGCTCTGCACAGGCCTCTTATCATTCTGTAAATTTCAATCACATCGAGTCATTGACTCAGACATAATTGAAACAGACCGCTGTTCCAAACAGTCCATGCTACCAGTTAAGAACCTTACGTAGATCCAACTGCGTGTGCTGGATCCATATCTCTCCTAACATTTACTAATTATGCACTTAACCAATTGTCCTTTAAACGTTGTAACTTTATCCGCATTCACTGCTTCCTTTGCACAAGAGACATACCTTGTAAATTAAAACAAAGTGCACCTCATGCCTTTTTATAAAATTTCTCCTCTCACCTTATAAATATGTCCACTCGGACAGAAATCCCCCAAATAAGGAAAGCACTATTGCAGTTGAGCTAATCTGTACCCCTCACGATTTCAAAAACTTTTATGGGGGAAACATCAACCTCCTATGCTCCTTTGAAAGAAGTCCCAGCCTATCAAACCTCCCCTGACAGATCAATTTCTTCATTCCAACATACTGGTAAATCTCTTCTGAACGATCCCCAGCTTAATATTCTTTTTAGTATGACAGGGAACACAGCACTATACAGGGTACTCCAGAAGAGACCTTACCAATATCTCTTACAAGCCCATCATGGCTCCTAACTCGAACACAAAAAGAAATGTGCAATGACGGAAACATTGTAGCAGCATTTTTAACGGAACTGTCGATATGTGACACGACTTTCAAAGTCAATTTCGGGATCTATTCACGTTTATTTTATGCAGCATTATTCAATTGTAATTGTACATTTGCTACATCAGTTTATAATTCAAAATGCAGCACTTTGCATTTATCCAAGTTAAACTCTCTCTGCCATTCCTTTGGCCATATACCTGAATGATCAATGTCTCTTTTAATCTTAGATAACCTTAGTTAACATTCTTCTCTATCTACTGTACCACCATGGAGAGTTATGGAGTCTCGAAGCACAGAAAGAGGTCGTTTGGTGCAAATTGGTTCATACTGATCATAATGCCAGTCCACATTAACCACATTTCTCTGCACTTTGCCATATCATTATAATCCTTTGCTATCCATGTACTTGTCCAAACGCCTTTTAAATGTTCTTTGTGTAAACACAAAAACTTGTGCTGCCATCTCATTATATGCCTATCGCTCATGTTGGTGTCAACCACAAACTTACGATCCCTACCTTCCATATTGTCATCTAAAACATTTACATAAGTCACAAACAAAACAGCCAGTATTGATCCGCGTGGAACACTGCTGGTCACAAGCCTCCAGTCTGACAAACAATCCTCCAGAACCTCACTCTTTCTCTTGTTGTAAATTGAATTTTGTATCCAATTGGCAGGCTCACTGTGAATCCCATGTGATCCAGCTTTACTCATTAGTCTTCCATGCAGAATCTGGTCAAACGCTTTCCGAAAGCCTAAATAAGCAATGTCTATTGTTCTTGTCTCAGCAATCCTCTTCCATACTTGATCAAAAATTCAAACAAATTTGTGAGATACAGTTCCCACCTCACGAATCAATGGTGATGACGCCCTATATTTTCTGGCCTCTGCGAATGCTGTCTTCCAAAACCACCTCTAAAAACCTGCGAAACAGCAATTTCAAACTCACAAGTCTGTAGGTCCCAGTCTTTTCCTTGTATCCATTCTTCAACAACGTTCGTCACAGTCCAGTCATTTGGAATCTTACCCATATTTAGAGATGACACAATTATTTCAGCAAGGAGTCCTGCAATTTCCACTCTTATCTCCCACAATGCTTTGGGATAAAGGTCCGACACAGTGTAAACGTCTATGCTAATTGAAACCAGCAACACAGAAAGATATTTACCCCGTGCTATAATCCGTGAAAATTCGAGAAGCAAAGCGTAGCCAAATGTTCACGACTTAAAAGAAAAATTCTTTACGTCTAACAGAGAATATGAAAACTAACAACTATTTACAACTACTTTCTCTTAAAACCCAATTTTACCTTCCAATCCACAATAATATTACGAATAAAAAAATCCCAATGATGATTTTAAAAAAACGTTACTGTTCAAAACCACATAGCATTGCCAAGTCTCCTTTTGTGTATTTTTCTGTGTAGATTATTACCAGGTTGTCACCGATGTTTTGCCATATTCCCCAGGTAGGTACATTTCTGGGATCTTTTGAGCTGGATGTCTGACGCAGTCCTCGCACGAGCTGTTCAAAACATCCTGTTTTATGCACCAAAACACTGTACTGTTTCGTTGGCTTTAAAATTATCAAAATGCTAAGTTCAAACCTGATTTTGGTTTGGGATCATGATTCATAATTTAACCTGATGGCAATTCAGCTCTGCTGGCTTTTTCGAAGAAATGTCACATTGTTACCTTGTTCAGAACAAGTTGTGCCATCTCCTTGAAAGCTTTTCAACTCTTTTCTTCACAACACCTTCATAAAAGTACACGAGACCAAGGTCTGGAGATTAGTCCATTTTACATTTTCTGTTACCTCCAACAATTACTTTCCTGTAATATGAAGTGTTTATCTCTATGTATTTCCGTGATTTCCGTAGCCTCCTTAAGTCTAACATATCGTTGGTGAACAGGTTTCCCAAACTGAACTATTCCATCTTGCTTGCATTTGGTCGGAATCCCTCTAAACACTTTCTCTTTGCCTAAATGTCCCAAATGTATTTCAAATAATGTCATCGAATCCTCGACGTGCCAGTTGCTCTAGCAGTTGGATCCGCGTGGAAACCATCCTCTGTGTGAAAAGTATGTCATGTCATTCCGTGTAAATGTTAAGAGTTCAGGACTCCTGTATCCAATGGAAAAAGACGGTTGCTGTTCACCTTATGGAGAGCACTCCTGACTTTATGAATTTCTATAAAATCGTCCTTCGACCTCCGAAACTGCAGTCTGACAAGTCAAAACCTGCACAGTCTCCCCTTAACAATTCGTTCCTGGGAACATGTGGACTCTTTGATGCATGAAGCCACACAGATTCGAATGCAATCCAGCCACTATAAACATCACCTAATCTCAAGTTCTTTGATGCCTGGTCAAATAGTTTAGGAAAGGAATCGTCCACTCCGTGCATGGAGTGTAAACATTGGGTCTCGCTTTCTCCACAGTAAAAACTGACGTGAAAAATCCGTTTAATGTCTCTTCCATCTGCTGAGCTCAAACGCAACGTCAAACCCCTTGATCTTTAAGGTACTATTTCTCGAGTGGCTCTCTTGCTAGATATGTACTTGTCGACCCTCTTTGGATTATCTTCTACCCAGTTGGATTAGATTATTTCATATCCCCTCTTTGCCTTCCTGGTTTGCAACTTATTGAAGTCCCTACTAGATATTAATTTCAACCCTGTTGTCTGTCTGATATATGATATTGTTTCGTTTTGACCAGACCCAAAACACATTTACTCATCCATGGTCCCCTCTGGTGAGTATCCAGCCTAACAACTTCAGCTCAGGTTCACATCTAACTCTGTCTTAGGGAAAGTGCTAGTCTGTCATTAAAGTTGGAATAACAGAGCATGAGAAATGCATTGCAGAATAAAGTAGATTCAGTACAGCTGTGTGAAGAAGAAATCAGATCGAACATTTTTAAGAAGTATTTTTACATCGTAACAAACACGATACATAATTGGAAATGCAGTAAATGGAAAATATCTGAATTTCTAAAATTATTCAGAACATTGTTTTATATGATACCACTTCACAAGCATAGAAGGATGAACCCACACCGTTGGCGGTATGTATTAATCGAGTATTAAAGGGATGAATGCAGGGGAGAGCCAATGAGGTCCTTTTCATGGCGGTAACCTGTAACTTGCGGATTCCCATAGCCAACAATATTGGTGCCACAGCTGTTGACAACATATACTAATCACCCGTATAACAGAATTTAATGGACTGTTGTTCAGTTTTGAGATGACACAAAATAGATGGGGGTGCAAGTAGTGAGGGTGACACAGCAACATAGTGGACGGACAGAATCAAGATAAACATGTGGGCAAAAACTCAGCAGCATTTTACGCGAAAAAAAAGCTTTATTCGTTTTGGCAGGAAGAATTACAGAGAGGAATATTAAGTGGGGAAATCCACTGCAGAAAGCTTCAGCGTACAGATGATTTTGTTTCCTTGTACATGAAATATGAAAAGCTCGCATCCAGTTTCAGCAGGTATTCGGGATGTCATATAATGGCTTTCACTTTATTTTAATGTAATGAGGACATGTTTATTTTTTTCAAAATATACATGGCATTAGTCAGAATGCAGCTGGATTAATGTGAACAGTTTTAGTCCCCCTATTTTAGGAAAAGCAATTCAGGGAATTTTAATACAAATCATCCTGGACATGGGAGGATATTCTCGGGAGATGAGATTGAGAAGATTGCTCCTTAAATCATTTGAGTCTAGAAGAATGAAACAAGACTTTGGTGAGATACATTAGATACTGAGGGGTATGATAGGATAATTTCTGGGAGCATGATTCGCCTTGTTTGAGAATCGAAGAGCAGACAACATAATCTCAGAGTAAGTAGTCACCGATTTAAGAGAGTTTTGGAGCAATTTCGTACTCCTCGAGCCGACTGATTATGTGAAACTATTTACTGCAGACAGGTCTAGAAATTGCCTGCTCAGTGTGTCCAAGAATGGGAGAAACAGCTGTTAAACAGCAAGAGATTTTAAGGTTAGGTGATATTGCAGGAATGTGAATCTGGGGATTTTCAGATCAGCCCTAATCTCACTGAATGTTGAGAGCAGACTGTTTAATTGCCGATTTGTTCTTTTGCATTTTATTGTCTTTTTATCTGGAATTTCAAATGCCACTGTGTTTCATTTATCAATTAATTTACCGGGCAATATTAGAAGATTTGCAGTGCGAAGTCTTAAAACCAAATATCACTTCAGCATCTGATAGTGTTGTCCCGTTGATTGTGGCCTGAATTTGATTCACTTTTGAACATGAAAAGGAAAAGCATCATTCACAGTGTGGAGAAACTGTATACGTGTTGTACATGTGGACAAGGCTTCAGCAGATATTATGCCTTGTCAGAACATAAATACAGTTTGACTACGGAGAGGCCATTCCTCTGTTTCGAGTGTGGGACAGAATTTACTTGATCTACCACACTGTTGGAACAACAGCAAGTCCACACAGAGGTAAGTCTTTTAAATTCCCTAACTGTGGGAAGCGCCTTAAAATTTCTGAGGATTTGTTCACCCATCAACGTGTTGACACTGATGAGAAACCGTCAGTTTCTCTCAAAATGGGCCTGGATTCATGTGATTAATTGGACTCACTGTGCACCCGCCATCTCACTTTGGGGAGAGGCTGTTCATCTGCACGAGTGTGGGAAGAGATCTGATGTGAAATCCAACCTACTGAAATTACAGCAAGTGCATAAGTGAAGAAAGTGCCTGATTTTTTGTGCTTCATCGTGTGCCAACATCTCAACAATAAGTTTTGGTTTGAATTCCAGCTTTTGTGGAGCTGTGCCAAACAGTTTAACTGTTTTTTAATTGATGATCAAATGACACCCATTGTGACTTCCTTCCGATAAAGTTAATAAGTTCCATCAGACACGAAATGTATTCTATGTTCCTCATGTTCTATGGCAGCTAATTCATTCAAAATAAATTCTTCAAACATCAGAGAAGCGCCTGACTATCTTCACATTATCCGGACAGGAATCGCTTGTGTGATTGAGAAGTCTCAAATGGTGCTGAATAATATGCTGTCAGGTGTGACATTTTGGCGCAATGGTCATCACTGCTTTCTCACAGGGCCAGAGCCCTTGCTTCAATTGCAGCCTTGGTCATATTGTGTATGGCGTTAGCACAACCTCCCCATGTCGGTGTTGTTTCCATTCCACGGCCGAAACATGCGCAGGTTAGGTGGATGTACCATTGTTACATTTTCCAGGGATGTCTGGGTTAGATAGTTAACCATGCAAAATGCAGGGTTACAGGAGAATGGTGGGGTAATATTCCCGGTGGGATCGTGTTTAGAAGGTAGGTATGGACGTGTTGGGTAGATTGCCCCGTTTCCATACTTCAGGGATTCCATGTTTCTGTGAATCAAATAACCAACTCTGATTTTATGATCGAAGAATAGTCATTAAAACTACTCAGAATTGTTGGGACTACGACAATAACCTGCAAAATCCCTGCAGTGATGTTCTGCGCTTGGGATGATCGACATTCAAAGCTTGCAAGCATTTGGGCAGGATGATTCCTGCCGTGGAGAGTGTTACATTGTTGAAAGCATACATGTCCACTTTAAAGCAATGCATTTTCTGAAGGTTGAAGGAAAATTAAAACGCATGCCTTGCTCCCTGAATGAAAAGGCTGGGGGTCAGGCTGTTTCAAAATAGATACAGGAAACACTTTTCAGTGAAAACCTGAACTTTGCTTGCTGTTTCGACAAACAACTCACATTTAACCAATTACATTAAAGTATTCCCAGGATTCCAGAAGATAATAAGATTTCAATTTTTGTCTTCTTTGGCATGTGGAATCTAATCAAATTATACAAATTGAATGTCATTGGAGTGTATATAAAACCAGCATTTTGAAAACTAGAGTGAGAATTACTGATGGAGAGCTACCCGCCCATCTGACACTTTCCTTTCGAAGACATTAGAAGGCATTCTCTAAGCGTTCCTTTTTTCTGAAAAAATACTCTGTAAAAATGAAAGAAGTTTCAAAATTGAGATGAGAAGGTAGATGTTCAAGACAGCGAAGCACATACAAACTGTGTGGACTTCAGATTAAGTTGATGTCATGTTTAACAACTGTGTTGTTGAAATAGCATGTAAATAGGATTGTGTTCAGTTAAAGTAAATAATCTTTATTTTGTTCATTGTTTTGTTTAGTATTCGCAATTGCATTAAAATAAGAAGTTGTTTTTCTTCAACAAAAAGAAGTCAAAACTTCTGTGTCACTCAGTCACGTTTGAACAGATTACAAGGTGAGAAGAGGTTTCCCGAGTGTTTGCATTTAATTAACGAGGGACTCGACGTCCTCATTGTAACAAAGGTTTCCTTTCATTACAATCAACTCGAGTTTTGCAAAAGCACTTCAGTGCTTTATCAGACTTTCGCAGCCTTAATGTCAATGTCAGTCAGTCTCACCTTGCCTCTTGAGTGCAGTATTTAATCCACGTTGGACGAATTCAAAATGAAGATAAAAGCTAAATGACTCTGATGGAACACACAACATCAGAGAACTGCTTATTATTGACTGAAAGCACAGTTTGTACACCCTTCCATCACTTTGCTGATGGTTGAGCATTGATTGACTGGAGTAAAAGTTGGACTTGTCCTGCTTTTGTGCACTCGACACAACTGAGCATTTCATAAATATCTGTATCAATATGAATGTCGTGGCTACACTTCAATGTTGTGAAAACAGGAACAGGGCATTGAGTTTGATTACCACCAATCATTATATCGAAAGGAAAGACAGGCTTGACGGCCTAATGTCGGCCTGCTATTCCGATGTATCAATGCTGGGATCTTCGAGGGAGGGGGAACTGATAAAGAATCGTCCAGGGTCTACATCATTTCGCACGTCTGCCTGAAGATTATTGACAATGTTTCGGACTTACCTTATGCACGGATTGTGCTGGGCGCTCCCGTCTGCCCTATGGCAGAAACAGTCTTTGAGAAGAGTAGCTCATTTCCAGTCTCGCTTGTTGTGTGAGGACAGAGTGATCCTTCTCCCTCACCTGTCTCCGCCGGCACTTGGCTCATCCTTGTTCTCTCTGCGTTTGGTGGATAACTAATCGCGCGTCCTTCTCCAATTGGAAAGACGCCACTGTCAATCACCTGTTTAGCGTGCACGTGCAGCATTGTGAAGCAGCGGTAGAGACAAATCCACGGGCTGGAACCATATGGACTGGAACTGGAGGCTTGCTCACACTGGGAGAGTAGAAATACCTAACGTTCGCCTTAACTTCCAAATAAGACTGTTTATTGCTCTGAATTAGAGTCAGGAGCATGAATTCTTCAGGTAACAGGCGCAGCGTGAACATTCTGGGCTGAATCTCAGTGAGTTAGAAGGGAGACGGATTGTAAACAGTATTGAAGATGAGAAACACTGCCTTTAATCTTCCCAGTATTTATTGGAGTTAATTAATCAGCATGAAGGGGAACAGAAATCAAGATGGCTCACGAGACGGATTCCAAATGCAATTGCATACAAGCGGGAGAACAGGAAAGAAGGGAACACTGGCAGGATTAGAGAAACAACATTGAAACAACAGTCTCCAGCAGTGAATCATTTCTGCCATGACGGTAAATTGGAAAATGCGGACATGAAATTCCAAACAATTTTTCAAAATCATGAGTGTACCACAGAGAGTAGATAGTCAGAGAGTGTTCCCGCTCGGAAAAGCTTTGAGAATAAGAGTTGAGACGTCAGATAAATTACAAGAGAAGATAATGTAATGTGAGAAATAAACTTCACACAGCGAGCAATTCGATACGGAATGCTTTTTATAGATCTGTAGTTTAGGCTCATTCAGTCAAGGGCATTAGAAGATTACTTGATAGGGAAAAATTGCAGGATTACAGAGGGAGAACCAGGGAAATGGCACAAAATCAGAAAGCATATTCGGAGAATCATGCTGACAAAAAGAGATGAATGGCCTCCTCTATGCCTTAACAATTCTGTAATTCAAAATTACTCATTGAATCTCCACACAGTCAGTCAAGAACATGGCACTAATATAACATATTCAGTCTGGTTGCTCAACTATGCTGCGATTAATTATTTGAGAGAATCTGTGACTACATTGAATGATCAAAAACAACACACATTCATGTTAAAAAAGTTTATGAAATATACTATCCAAAGCCGAATTTGGATTTTGTCGAACACGAGGGGAGATTGTGGGACACAGATTTATAACTTTGGGATTCACAGAAAGGTAAAATGTCAAATATAATTGGTTTGCCTGGCAAATGCCTGTTGTATATGGACAGAGCTGAAGTTTGCGCATTTTGTCCCTAATCGATGAGAAAGAGTTTATTTGCTGATGGGAAAATTAAACAAGACACTGAACTGAGATCTGAAATACCCACGCGATTGATCAACAACTGAATGCTACCTCTCAATGTGTTCATCTGAAAAGATTACAAACATTAGCATTATAGATTCCCTATGTGGCGAAATAGGCCATTTGGCTGAACATGTCCACACCAACTTAGTGCACAGCATCCATACTTGAGTCACCCCTCTACCCTCCAACTGTGCATTTTCCATGGCTAGCCAATATAAATCTGAACACTGTGGGCAATGCACTTCACCAGCACACATTTTAACTGTGGGATTAAACACGCGCACACATCTGGAGAATGTAAAACTTCCAGACAGACTGTCACACAAGGCAGAGTTTGAACCTAGATCCTTGGAGTTGTGAGGCGGCAGTGCAAACCATCGTGCCACCATACTGGAAAAAAAGAGCACCAGTACAGAGACACTGTGTTGGTGTTCCAGTGAACAGACTCTGGAAAGAACGAGTCAGTTACTCAGCTGTAAATTCACTTGTTTCCAAAATTTGTTTGTTTCCCCTAAAACCAATGCTTGGATTATTTGATGTTTGCAAAGACTAGCCTGCCTTATCAGTGAATTGATTCAAATACAAGCAAAATTCACAGCGTTATCCAGAGACTCCTACTTTCAGTTTTGGTCAGGATCGTGGACGTTCCTGATGGAGATGTCGGAGTAAACTCATATTAATTTCTGGTGAGCTCCATCACTATCATTCTCACTTTTATCCACTTATTCACAGTAAAATCTATGACTGCTGTCTGCTAATACATTTGGGTTCCTCATGGGATCACTTTGACTTTTCACACAGTCCTAATTCTCATTAACTTTCTCTTCCTCCAGAGACTCAAAGTTAGTGGGACAGCAACATGGGAGAGGTAATGAGCTCCTCTCTTACAATGATGGGTAGATCTCCTCCATTCCTTGAAAGCCCTAATTTTGTCGGTTCCCTGACCTGAGCACCTGTGACTGCACACATGTGCACTCCATTCTCACATCCAAGAGGCATATCATATACGAATCCAATCCGTCTCATTTGAGTGTTCTTTGATATGGATAGGTTGCTTTTGATTCATGTAACATTTGGCCATTCTAATTCCGTGATTGAGTCACTTATTGGTGTCAGGACATGTGTAGAAGTTGTCAAATTAAAAATGCCCCCGGTCAGTCAACTTTGACCACATCCACAAACGTGCCTCTCATGCATTCCTATTTTTTTCACTTTGAACCAGCAACTGAGGCAAAGATAATCTGGACAGGAGATAAACTTACTTCGAATATGATGTCACTGCCAAAAGAATGAGAAAACAATGTTTAGCTCAAAACACAAATTTTCAATGGAACATTATGTAATGAGGGTTTCAAACTTACGAACTGAGACTGAAACTCTCTTAATCTCCCACACTGGCAAGTGGACAACACAGACAAGATACAATCACAGATCTTATCAAGGCCAGGTTACTGTCTAAAAACCATGCACAGAATTTAATTATCTCTCAGTGGCCAACGACATCAATGCTACCTCATCAAAACGTCAGTGGAATCTTTGAGATATACGATCAGGAAACAGTTTTCTGTGATACTTTTCCTGAGTAACTTCGTCAGTCATGATTTTCTAAGCCCAACCCAGGTAATTTGTATTTTCTTTTGGATTCAACCTGAACAGCCTTCAGAATTTTTTCTATTGTTTCCCTACCACTGATGACAGAATTGATAGTCTTTATTCCGATGGCTTATTTCTCACACTCTGAAAATTGAACCTGCATTAGATGTTATCCTGTCCTATCAAACCTACTCAATGGCCAGAGGCAAAACGAAAAGGAAAGAAATTCAAGAACCTGTAATCTCCTCGCTCATCTCCCACATCAGCCAAAGATACAGCTTATCCAGATCTGGGGATTTACCCACTCTTTATCGCGCAAAACTTCCAATTCTTCCTCAGCTTTTGCTTCAGTCTGTTCGAGGATCGCACTGTTATTCTCCCTGAATCCAGTCACTGCTTCTCCAAAGTGAAGACCAATATGAATTGCATGTTTAACCTATTATCTGGCTCCATGCACATGCTGCCTCCTTGGTCCTTAATACAACCAATCCTTTCATGTGTTATCCTCTTGCCCTTCACAAACCGATGCAATATCGTTGGATTGTTGCTAATTTTACCCATTAATCCTTTATCACATCACCTTTTGGCTTTTCTACTCAGTTTCTTAAGTTAAGCCCCACACTTTCTGTACTCTTCTTGTACCTGCACTGATCTGCTCACATTATACATGCTTTAAGCTTTAATTTACATTTTTTATTCCGTTCTGAATATTTGTTGACATACGAGGTTCTCTGTGCTGCTTTTCCAAACTTTCAGCTTCGATATAACATGGTGGTCCGGCAATGACATCATTTCCATTTTAATCATGTGATCCCACCTCACGGTGTTCTGTTGCAATGTTAAACAGATCTAACCGCACTTTCTCCAGTTCCTGTCATTTAAAAAAAAATAAAAAATGCCTCCGCAATCCAAAAACATTTTATTTCTCAGACCATTTGTTTTGTCTTTTCCTGGATAAATTTAAAATGTATGAGACATAGTTACTGGTCCTATAATGGTCTCCAAATCCAGCCTAGAATAACTGACTCGCTTCACTCCCCAAATTGAGGTCACAGTATTATACCATCCCTTGTTGCGGCTTCTAAATTTTAATATAAGAAACTCTCTGGAATAAATTTCAAACCATCTGGCTACTCTGAAAAAAGTTATCACGGCCCCAACATATGTTGTGAATTTAAATATCTCATTATAATGATCCTATTACTGTTTTACACACCTCAATGATTTGCGTTTATATCTGCTCCTGTATTTTCATTCATCTGGTGAGTAATAATATATCCCCAGCAGTTTTCTGTCATTGTTTTAATCCTGAACTCCACCCTCAAAACCTCGCTTGAAGATTCTTCCAAAATATCATCCCTTCCTAAATCAGGAACAGACTCTATGATTAATAAACAAAACCACCTCCACTTTTACCCCCTCTTCTGTCCTGGCTATGGTTCCTGTACAATAGAATACTGAGTTCCCAGTCCTGCTCTGCCTCAGTTATATCTCTGAGGGAGAAGATTTAACAGGATGTTGCCTGGAATGGAGAATAGGTCGTACGAAAATTGGTTGAGAGTTCTAGGCCTTTTCTCATTGGAACCGCGAAGGATGAGGGGTGATTTGATAGAGGTTTATAAGATGATCAGAGGAATACATAGAGTAGACAATCAGAAACTTTTCCCCCGGTACAGCAGAGTGTTACAAAGGGACATAAATTTAAATTGAAGGGTGGAATGTATGGGGGGATGTCAGGGGTAGGTTCTTTACCCAGAGAGTGGTGGGGGCATGGAATGCGCTGCCTCTGGGAGTGGCAGAGTCAGAATCATTGGTAACCTTTAAGCGGCAATTGGATAGATACATGGATGGGTGCTTAAGTTAGGACAAATGTTCAGCACAACATCGATGGCCGAAGGGCCTGTTCTGTGCTGTATTGTTCTATGTTCTATGTTCGAAAGAAAAATTACAGTCCAGGGACAGGCCCTTCGGTCCGCCAAGCCTGAGCCCATGCAAACGTACTGTACAAATCTGTCGATTAATTCCTAAGCATCTGTATCCCTCTGCTCCCCACCTACTCATGCATTTGTCCAGACGCATCTTAATTGAATCAACCGGTCCTGACTCTGCCATCTCGGCGTTTCAAACGCCCACCACTCTCTGTGAAGTACTTACCGTCTGAAACACCCCCTTAAACTGTCTACCTCTCAGCTTGAAAGCGTGACCTCTTGTTATTGAATCCTTCACCCCAGGAAAACGCTTGTCTCTACCCATCCTGTCTTTGCTGTTCATGAATTTGTAAACCTCAATCAGGTCCCCGCTCAATCTCCTTTTTTCTAATGAAAATAACCTAACCGACTCAACCTTTCTTCATAGCTACACCTTCCATGCCAGGCAACATCCTCATAGACCTTCTCTGCACCCTCTCCAAGTGGTCCACATCCTTTTGGTAATGTGGTGAGAACTGTACACAGTATTCAAAATGCGGCCTAACCAATGTATTGTACAATTTTAACATAACGTGCCAGCTCTTATACTCAATACCACGTCCGAAGAAGACTTCTTCATCACTATAACTGCTTATGCAGCCACTTTCAGGCGACAATGGACCTGAACTCCCCAATTTCTTTGTTCATCGACTTTTCCCAAAGCTCTTCCATTTACAGTATAGTTCACTCTAGAGCTAGACCTCCCAAAATGCATCACCTCACATTTGCTCGGATTTGAACTCCATCAGCCACTTCTCTGCTCAAATCTCCTTACCTATCTATATTGTATCGAAATTAATCTATATTTCCTGGTATTCTTTGACAGTTCCCTGTGTTTTCTGCTATTCCACCAATCTTCGTGTCGTCTTCAAAACTGCTAATCAGACCATCAATGTCCGCTTCCAGATTTTTTATTTATATCACAAACAACAGTGGCCCCAGTACTGATCCATGTGGAACACCATTGGGCACCTTTCTCCATTTTTAGAAACTCTTTTCAACTACTATTCTCTGTCTCCTGTTGCTCAATCAGGTCTTTATTCACCGTGCGCACCATGTGACTTCACTTTCTTCATTAGTTTACAATGGGGAATCTTATCAAACTCCTTACCAAAATCCAAGTATATGACATAGTCATCACATCCTTCATCGATGAACTTGGTCACTTCCTCAAAGAGTCCTGATAAGTTGGTAAGGCCCGAACGCCCCCGCATATAATCATGTTGCCTATCACTGTTAAGACCATTATCTATCAAATTCAAATGGACTTATCCCTCCGTACTTTCTCCACAAACTTTCCCACCACTGACATCAGGCACACAGGTCTGTAGTTACCTGAAATATCCTGAGAACCATGCTTGAAAAGTGGAACAACATTAATAATGCTGCAGTCCTTTGGAACTTCAACTGGGTTTAAGGAGGTGACAAACATCTCTTTCAGAGCACCTGCTACTTCCTCTCTCACCTCCATCAGCAACCTGGGATTGATCCCATCCAGTCCTGGGGATTTGTCCACCTTAATATCATTTAGCTTACCCAACACATACTCTGTCCTTATGTCCCTCATGAAACTCGTACTTTATAAGTTTTGTAATGTTGCCTTCTTCAACAACTGTCCCAGACAATGCATTCTGGACACATACCATCCTCTTTGTTGAAAGCAGGTTCCACAAATACTTTCACAATATATTGTCTTTCACTCTAATCGTATGTCCCCTGGTTTTTAACTCACTTACTGAGGGGAACAGCTACGGTCTTTTCACTCTGTCCGTTCCTCTCACGATCTCTGTCAGGTTCATTGTTCAACCTTCTCTGCTCGAAAAGCAAATCTAGCTTATCTTCATGGTTGAGTCCTCTCTTGTCTTGTTTTTTCTTCCAAAGTACAATATTCACATATTCGAGCGTTAACTGTGTTTTGGGTCATTGATCTGGCTGTCTGAACAATCTTTTTGTACCCTCCTGTAACCTAACACGGTCCTCCTCACTGTGAACGACCCGGTAAGCATCGTGTCATCCACAGCATTGTTTATCATCCTGCAACACCCCCTCCATCACACACATTCCATCCAACAATATTTATGAATATCAGAAACAAAACTTGATTTTCTTCCTGTTCTACACAAGTTGTTGCAGAGGAAGAATTCAGAATTCCATTCTCCTCTGTTTTTCTCTCCCTTCGTAAAATTGTAGCGTGATGCTGTTTGGGTCTTTTATGAGGGAGACACAAATAATATATTGGTCATGGAGCTGAATTCTGTCTTTATACTCGGCTCTGCGGTGACGCAGTGGTAAGCACTGCTGTCTCACAGCACCAGAGACCCGGTGCAGGATAGACACAGACTCTATCGTTAAGTTTGCTTGAAAGAGCTAGAGTGACGAGAACAAAGGTTGCATTAAATTCTACAGTTAAACATTCTGTAGAAGGTCAATTTTCTCGTTCTCATCCCTCGGTTGAGTTGGAAGCAAATTAATAGAAGAAACAATCACGGTTTTGAATATTGTTTTAAAAACTGATGTCATGTTGAAATAATGCATTGGGGAGAAAAGAAACTATTGTGTGCACTTGATAGACAAACAGAAATACAGAGTTAATGCACAATATGAACAAGAATCTAGTGTTAGTTTTAAAAGTAGGAGAAATCTTTTCTTAAGTCTCAAAGGAAACCAGACCCCAGATTTCCTGAACAGTAATATTTGATTGTCCATCAATCTCACTTTTCCAACTACAGGTTTTTCGTTGCCGCTGATGCTTTTTCAGCCACACCTCCTCCTCGCCTTCCTACTCTTTCCGTTAACACCTCTTCCCTTCCATTGTACAGTTTGCTGCTACAGACGCTTCCACTGACCATCTTCCTTAACACTTCCTGCACTGTATGTCACTCCAATTCCCCTATTACTCCCACTTTCCCTGACCATCACTTTTTGCTATCAACTAGATGCTGAAAGTTGCTGATTTTCGTACGACTGCAGGTCATCAATGAATGATGAGTTTGGAAAGATCAATGTTCAACAGCTAAAGACAATAATATGTTTCGAAATATCTGCTGCACCGTGAACTGAATGGTTTTGATCAATACTGATACAAACTGGAGTTTCTTTCCGCCCCTCTTTCACAAAACTTAACCAAAGAGACTTACTACCAATAGGTCAGAAATCTGCGGACAGAATTAGAAGTCCGTGCCCAATTTACATTTGAAAATTTTGAGGACATTATTAAATGAAACAGTCTTCTCATCTTTTGCTCTTTATTCTTTCAATGGATCTTCCAGTGTAATTTGAGGTGAGATAAGAGTAAACTCCCATCGAAACAGGAATTGATGGAAGGTGGCATGAAGGACCCTGACCAAATTATGGCAAATGCGAATTAGAGAATATTTTGCACTATTAATGGGAATAGTGAATAAAAACAACTTCTGCAAGTTATCTTCCAAGTTACATGTCATTCTGTCTCGGGACTAATTTGTTGATAATTCACTATCAGTTGTTAAAAACATCTTGAAAAGTCTCGAAAAACAGCTGTGTGCGTATGTGCATCACTTGGAGAGAAGAGATTCATTCAGATGGCTCTCTGTCACCTTCTTGTTAATGATACGGTTTGTCAAATGCAATCTTCCCATGCTAGTGCGTTCAAAACTCATGAATGAATATGTCCTGTATAAATATGTCAAGGTATTTCATGTTTCATAAAGTTTGAGAGCTTGCAAGAGGTCAGTGAAATCAGGACACAACATGACATTAAGGTAATGAGCGGGGTTTTTACTTCAATCGATTACTTTCAGAGGGTTGATTATGCGACATCATGGTCACTGATTTCTACATTTTCATGGCGAGTCATGTCAGTCCATGACGTTATCGATATTGAGAAATTTTTGCAAAGGCAACTTTTTAAATTTTACATTCAAATACTGCAACCAAATACTTGAGAGTTAACTGAAATGGCAGCTTCACCATCTCCATTCAGGTCAGATATATGTCCAGTACAAATGAAAATAAGACAGTTGAAAGCACAGGAAATCTTTAGCACATCTGTCAGCATCTGAACAGCGAGTAACAGAATTTACGTTTTGAGACCAATATGAGTTTTTCAGAACAGAGTCACATCAGACACAATATGCCATTTCTGTTTCATTCTTGGATCCTGACTCATCTGATGAATTTCGCCAACATTTTCTGTTTGCATTTCAGATTTCCACGTTCTCCAGTATTCCTTGTCACAGGAACACAGTTGTGAGCGTGGCGCGGTGGCACGGTGGCTCAAGAGTTAGCGCTGCGGTCTTATAGCATTACGTGCCTTGGTAAAATTGCACCCTTAGTCCAATGCCTGTATTGAGCTTTCACATTCTTCCCTTGTTTGTAAGTGTTTCCTTAAGCTACTCCCAATTCCTCCCACAGTCCAAATATGCAAATTGTAAAGGAATTGACTGTGTTAAATTGCTCACCTGTAGCTACTTGAGTTGGCTATGGGAGTTGCAGGGATAGTGGAAGAGGAGGATAGCCATAGGAGATACTTGGATCGGGTAGCAGGTGGGTTTGGGTGCAGTGCTCTTCAGATGTCAGTGTCGGTTCGATAGGCCGAATATCTCACTGTTACAATTTAGGATTCCAATTGAACATTACAACAAAGCTGGCAGTTACTGAGACCATCATCTCTGCACCATGTCGGAATGAGTTATTTCTTGACTGTTGTTGTTCTGTATTCTCACATGGCCCTGCGCATTGTGTTCTCTGTGTCTGTGTTTTTAATTCCGAATATCCTATGCATTTCTGCTCAACCTTATTGATCTGGATATCCAGTGATTAAAGTTTAAACATAACGTACTCTTCTCTCCTTTTAAACTTATCCCGTTTGGTTCACATTGCGTTACATTCTATCTGGCAGAAAGAAAGATGATGACTGGGGCAATATCTCCACAGCCACTGTTCGCATTTCTTTCTGTCTCCGAGTTAATGGTATATCCACTCTGTCTCCGACACATGAATCCATGGTTTTTAATGAGCAAGGGTTTTGTACATGTCAAGTTTGACTTGTGTCTGAAGTCATGAAAAGTCAATTTTTTTTTTACAACGACTAATACAGCAAAATGATGCTTGTCAATTTGTTTTAAGTATCCTGACCAGCACTGTGTGTTGACATTACAACGTAGCCTTCTGAGGGCAGTGAGAGGAACGCCCAGACAAATCCGACCTCCTTCTGTAATGCCAGGGCCACTCTGTTATTTGGCAATCTTTTGGTTGGCATTTGTTGCACCGGAGGAGAGAGCAGCACAGTAACAAGAACTTGATTGTGTGATTTTTCGGGAGGCAAGCGGTTACAGCTTTGTAAATGTACAACATTTTGAAGCATATCGCCTGCGAAAAGAAATCATCTGTCATTTCTCCTCACCACTAACTTCGCTAGAGCAATCGTGTTTGGAGATTAAATCAATAGTTAATAATGTTGACATCCAATCCTGTGCAAATGTTAATGTGAGCTGGACGTTCTGTAGTGAAGGGATTAACTGGAACTGTTTGTTCAGAGACTGTGATTGATGTCAGTCTCCATGGATCCGAACTGTGTCACTGGAAGGTTTCTCTCTCCTATTAGTAAGAGGCTTCTTTCAATGTGTTATGCCATTGTAGCAAGAGATGCGTTAACTCCGTCACGAACAGAGTTCAGCAGCTCCATAGACAGGGCAAGGAGAAATCAGAATACGAGAACATTCGACTGGAATGTTCCAACAATCGATCAGAATCTGAGAACAATGGACTGGAATGTTGAATTAATGGATCAGGATCTGAGAACAATGGACTGGAACGTTACAATTACACACAGGCGTGTATCCGAAGGTCTTTACAGGTTGGACAGGACTAAGTCATATTTATCAAGACAGATACTATGTGTACTCATGATTATTCAGGCTGGTTATTATCCATTTCTACTATTATTGGTATTCCTGGTAAGTCACTGTAATTATGCTCATATATTAATTATAGAAACCATGTTGAAATTCTTTTTTTTCTGCTTTATATAGCTGGTAAATATAGAAACTATTGCATTTAGTTTCATTATAAACTCCATTCATTATCTGTATATTTCAGAACTTTCCTCACAAATATCTAAGAACAAGCAGCAAGCACCGTTTTTGTCCTGAACTGAATTATATCTTGAATTATCTTCCATTGCCAAACCTGTCCACGACCTGTTTCATATTACCCCGAATCTCGAACTCTGCGTCAGTGCGGTTGCTGAATAAACCATTATCTAAACCAAGGTGAATATCAGACTTTACAGTTCCAGTTCTCTTCTAGTCACTGATCCAGTTACACATATTTCAATCACAAACTTGTTCTTGTGTCCAAATTTACTTCATAAGGGGGGCAATGTGTCAGAGTAGGAAAGTCGCTGGATGGATAATTCAGAGTCACAGGTCATTACACGAAAGACACTGTTTGAAATCCTTACACAGCTGGTAGCGGAACATAAATTGAAATAATAAGAATGGAAATTTAAAAAAAGCAAATTTCACGAACTGTAACCATAAAATAAGCAGCATTTCGTCCAATAACCTATCTGTTTTACTGATATCCTATGGTAATGAAATATAACATGTTTCGAGTTTGGATTAAGAGTGATTCATACCCATCGCAATGTGCTTGGTTCTATACTGCCTTGCGGAGCGGCCACAGTCAATGGAAATAAGTGATGGTTATCAAATGCTGCCTTTGACAGCGATGCTGAAATCCCATAAAATAACAAAATAAAGGGTAAATCAAACAAATTAAGAAACTGGAGATCTGAAACAGAAAGAAACAGAGTGCTGAGGAAAAGGGACAGTTTTGGCAGCCTCGGTTGCTATATAAACGGGGTTTTGAGTACACTGATCACGGGTCACGTCGAAAAGCTGCTGGGAAATAGTGTAGTGTATGTTGGTGGAGTGATCTAATATATGAAGAAATAGAGAGAAAGGAAAAGGAATCAATAAAGGAATTGTTGATAATCATCTGGGATGGAATTAAAATATGAGATTATTATCACTGATTTTCCACTTTTTCCCATATTCCTGAGGATCATGCCCATGTCAGTATATGTCCCTGTTTAAACTGAGATATATTTCCTCTGTTTCTATTCCGTGAGTGTGGTCATCTTCTTTTATTCACTAATGGTTCATCAGTGTTATTTCTGAGTCAGTATATGTTTCCCTTTCGCAGTTGCCCTTGATAAGGTGTTGGTGTGCTGTCTTCTTGAAACACTGCAATATGCCAGTGCTTCGCCAGGAATACAAACTAATGAAAGGATGGCATTTTAACACTGAGCGGGTGTACCATGTCCGTGAAGACTTGACTTGTTCCTGTTATTGCAAAGTCAGAGGAAGTTAGCTGCATGGTAATCTTGGATTTGTGTTGTCAGCTGCACTGATTGTTCAGGGAGATCTGAGGATCTTGTATCCCAACAATGGACAAGGTGTAGACACTGCACTGAAAAATTGTCTGGGTCTGCAGAGACCGCACAGAGTCTGCAAGATACTCCAGAATCATTTTTGCTACTTCCCAATGTAGTGTCTTATCAAGGTCCGAAGTGTGAAGCCAGTTTATTTCAACAATGAGGAGGTCACAGAGCTTTGTAACCTCATTCAGCGCAACCTGCAATTTCATACCAGAGAGAAGATTGTACTGGCAATACCAAACAAATGTTTTGATTCTAGAACATTCCGGACATGTGGGGGTGATATATCCAATATGCCACATTGTCATCCTCTCAAATATACGCTACGTGACAGAGGCCATCTCTGTTCGAGGTAAGAATGTTGATTCTGTCTTGACAGAGGAAGCAACAGGAAATCCTTTGGAAATTGGGTGTAGGTTTACTCGCTGAGTTGTAGGATTGGTATCCAGACGTTTCATTTCCTGGCTAGGTTACATCATCAGTGGGTACCTCCAAGTGAAGCGAAGCTGTTGTCTCCTGCTTTCTATTTATATATTTGTCTTGGATGGGGTTCCTGGGGTTTGTGGTGTTGTCACTTCCTGTTCGTTTTCTGAGGGGTTGATAGATGGTATCTAGATCTATGTGTTTGTTAATGGCGTTGTGGTTGGAGTGCCAGGCCTCTTGGAATTCTCTGGCATGTCTTTGCTTCGCCTTTCCCAGGGTAGATGTGTTGTCCCAGTTCAAATGGTGGATTTTTTATCCGTGTGCAGGGCAACCAGGGAGAGAGGGTCGTGTCTCTTTGTGGCTAGCTGGTGTTCGTGGATCATAGTGGCTAACTGTCTTCCTGTTTCCCCTACGTAGTGTTTGTGGATGTCCTTGCATGCAATTTTGTAGATGATGTTGGTTTCGTCCATGGGTTGTAATGGGTCTTTTAAGTTTGTTAGTTTTTGTTTGAGAGTATTGGTGAGTTTGTGTGCTATTAGGATTCCGAGAGGTCTTAGTAGTCTGGCTGTCATTTCTTAGACTTCTTTGATGCATGGTAAGGTGATTAGGGTTTCTGGCTGTGTTTGAACTGCTTGCCGTGGTTTGTTCCTGAGGAATCTGCGGACGTTATTTTGTAGTATTTGTTCTTCTTGAATACGTTGTATAGGTGTTTCTACTCAGTTTTCAGAAGTATGTCTGTTCTGCAGTGTATGGGGGCTCGTTGGAATAGTGTTCTGACACAGTTTCATTTGTGTGTTTTTGGATGTTTGCTGGTGCAGTAATGTATTTGGTCCGTGCTGGCGGTTTTCTGTACACAGCTTTATAGTTCTCCGTCATCGATTCTTTCGACTGTGACGTCCAGGAATGCGAGTTGTTGTCGGTTTCTTCATCCTTGGTATACTTTATGCCTATGAGGTTGTTGTTGATGATGTTACATGTCTCTTCTATCTTGTTTCGTTTTTTGATGACCAAGTGTCATCTATCTAGCGGACCTAGAGTTTTGCTTTGATAGTTGGTCGGGCTGTTTTTTCTAGTCTTTTGGAAATGTTAGAGAACTGGGTGACTGGCGAAAGTGAGGGACTTCAAAAATTTAGAGTTATGAATGTTTATGTATTGGAAAAGTTCATGGTAGTGAAGGTTGGTAAGCTGCTGGACAAGATGAGTGATGAATTTAGAGGGCTGCATACATAGTGTTGAAGAATTGAGCTTTTGGGATCTGGTAGAGACACGATGGGTCAATGGCCTCTTTCTGCACTGTCAAGTACTTAATTGACGAGAGAGGAAAACGTTCACCAAAACTCTTTAGATGATGGAACAACATCCCACAGACTGCAAAGTAATCTGTCTGAATGGAAAAAAAAACAAAAAAACCAACAGTTCGATAACTTGACGTAGGGTATGAGGAAAATATTCGCATTTGTTTGTCATTAACGATAAGCAGACCCTCGGTGAATAATGATATGATTTAGCAGAGTCAGCCGAGATTCATGACAGGGAAATTATTTTTGATAAAAACACTGGAGTTTATGGAGGATGTTGGTTGTGACAATGACGAAGGACAAGCGGTGGGCGTAGTGTATTTTAATCTGAGAAGATATTTTCACATGGTTGCGCACAGGTGAGTGACGAAAGTAACAGTGTCGCGTAAGGGAGAATATACTAAATGAATTGAGAATTGAATGATCGAGAGAATACTGAGAGCAGGGCCCTGTTCTGTTCTGAAGGCTACTACTCATTGTTATCTCATGTATGAGTCTTTGAGACACCACGATTCACAACGCAAATAAATGATTTGAACATCAAATGTGAGCATCATATACAGTCCTTTTCATTTTGTATTTCTTAGAATGTGAGAAGTAGGGAAGCACGTTTCTTGAAACGGACCTTGAACTCCTTGTTCATGAGTCACTGACAGAATTTATGCAGGTCATCTATGAATCACTTCAGTGAATTGTATGTTACCCTTCTTTACAAAATGATTCGAGGTAGGAGTAAAGCTGTAGAGAGTTCTTGAAGCAGTATTTGGAGTATTCTGGACAGAGGTTCGCTCCTTTATAAGCAAAAATCTCCACGTCACAGAGACAGTGCAAAGGATTTTCACCAGACTAATCCCTGGGTTGATGATACTATGAGGAGAGTGTGAAGGAAATTAGTGTTCAATTTGTAGCACGCTGACAGAATAAGAGGTGATTGTATTAAATGTTGTAGATTATGGAATTACACTCATTCTGTCAAGCGAAAGATATTGATGGCATAAGAAATTGTATTTTCGCGATGATACCTTGCCTGATAGTTTACATATGTCTGTGGGCCCCACTAATAAGGCGAGACAGAGCTCCAGGCTCTGAATACACTCTCATTATCTCAATGTGCAGTTGGTTTGTGACGCTTCACTGAACATCAGAGAACATAGAACATAGAACAGCACAGAACAGGCCTTTCAGCCAACGATGTTGTGCCTACCACTGATCCTCATGTTTGCACCTTCAAATTTCTGAAACCATATGCACGTCCAGGAGTCTCTTAAATGTCCCGAATGACCCTGCCTCCACAACTGCTGCTGGCAACTCATTCCATGTTCTCACAACTCTCTGTGTAAAGAACCCGCCTCTGACATCCCCTCTATACTTTCCTCCAAACAGCTTAAAACTTTGACCCCTCGTGTTAGTCATTTCTGAAATGGGAAATAGTCTCTGACTATCGACTCTATCTATGCCACTCATTATCTTGTATACCTCAATTAGGTCCCCTCTTCTTCTTCTTTTCTCCAATGAAAAATGTCCGAGCTCAATCAACCTGTCCTCATAAGATAAGCCCTCCAGTCCAGACAGCATCCTGGTAAACCTCCACTGAACCCGTTCCAAAGCATCCACATCTTTCTTATAATAGTGCGACCAGAACTGGACGCAGTATTCCAAGTGCGGTCTAACCAAAGTTTTATAGAGCTGCAACAAGATCTCACGACTCTTAAACTCAATCCCCCTGTTAATGAAAGCCAAAACCACATATGCTTTCTTAGCAACCCTGTCCACTTGGGTGGCCATTTTTAGGGATCTATGTACCTGCACCCCAAGTTCCCTCTCTTCCTTCACACTGCCAAGAATCCTATCCTTAATCCTGTACTCAGCTTGCAAATTCGACTTTCCAAAATGCATCACCTCGCATTTATCCAGGTTGAACTCCATCTGCCTCCTCTCAGCCCATCTCTGCATCCTGTCAATTTTCCCGCTGCAGCCTACTACAGCCGTGTATACTGTCAACGACACCTCCAACCTTGGTGTCAACTGCAAACTTGCTGACCCATCCTTCAATCCCCTCATTCAAGTCATTAATAAAAATTACAAACAGTAGAGGCCCAGGAAAGAGCCCTGTGGAATACCACTCACCACAGACTCCCAGTCAGAATATTTTCCTTCTACTATCATTCGCTGTCTTCTGTTGGCCAGCCAATTCTGTATCCAGACAGCTATGTTCATGTTGTTCATAAATCTGTCAGCAAGCATAATGTCTTATTCCTGATAGAGGTGGCAAGTTCCACCGGCTTCTGACCTCCAAGTAGGACACTAGCCTGTCTTATTGGAGATGGAAGTTGCCTCCTTGAGACACGGCACAAAGCATCCACTGTCCTTCCTCACCGTCAGCAAACCACTATAAAATAGCACGTGTGTACCATTAACACAGGAGCCAGGCGGAACAACGTGGAGCAGTGTGTCCGTCCAGTCTCCGCTTATTGGTTTGTCATGTTGGGGCGTTGATATCATCCTCCTTTTTGAGGGCCTGAGGGACTAAAGCCTCCTGATCCAATTGAAGAAGCTCAAGGACATGATTTGGCGACAGCTGGTTCCTGTTTAACAGCTCAATATTTTGATTAGTTTCTTTCTCTTCCTGTTTAAACAACAGGCGGGAGAGAATGGGCGATCCCTTTTATCTAATACTTGGCTGGTGGCTTATTAGCTTCATCATATTCATATAAATCAATCCTGATGTGCTCCATAAGCTCCTTACTTTTTCTGAGGAAATATGCACTGTCTAGCAGTACTGTTACATGTATTGTACCCAAACATTAACAGCACAAGCCTGAATGTTGTCCGAATCTTGCCGCACATGAACATACACCACTTCAGGAGATGAAGTGGGCACATTGTTGTGAACATTGTGTAATCTTAAGTGGCTATCCGCACTTCTGATCTTATGATGGGCGTAACATATTGAAGAAGCAGCTGAAGATGTTTGTGCCAAGTCATCTACCCTGAGGATTGCCTGCAATAATGTCCCATGACAGAAATGGTAGATGTCCACGAACCCACAAACATTTCCTGAGTTCTCTGAATACTCCAACCATTGGGGAGCTTACACCTGATTGCCATTAAGTTCAATTTTCTTCGAGTTTCTTGATATCAACCTCAGTTAAGTCTTGCTTGATATGAGAACCTGACACTCTTCCCTTGTGTGCTTATATTTTATTCATGTCAATACGTCATGGTGTACGTGTGGTGAGTGCTTCATTCTTACAGAGGGTAGTAACGGTCGGGACATCTCCTCTCCAAAGAGTTAGGGGAGATCGATCACTAAGAATTTTGGAAGCCAGGTATCGATAGATGTTTGACATGTCCGGTAGTTCAGGAGTTGGGGCCGAGAGCAGATCAGCCATGCTCTGATTGAAGGGAAGGTTCGGCTTTAGGAGCTGAGTGACCCACACCTGCTTCTTATGTTCTTTCATTATTTTATTAGTGGTTTCGCTGCTTTTTTTTATTTTCCCAGAGGTCCTGTGAAGGGATTTTGCAGTCAGAGAGACCGAACAATTTTACGAGTAATGTCTGGGTGCGGCACCAGACATGTATTCACAGTGAATCTTGGTGTACAACATGGCTAATAAATGGAGACAGGGGAACTTCTTCAAGAAAAAACGAAACGAGGGGAATGTTTCACTAACACCTACTCAACACCAAGAAAGTTTTCCAATTCATATCAAACTATGCTTTATTGTGTGCAGGGGCTGAATTTTCTCCGCTTTTTTTCTGTTCACCATTTATAAAGAGAAAGTCGTCTTCAACTGCTCCTGTCTAGCAACTTTGAGGAGCTGACTGAAATGTGGTGACTGAGAAGCAGTAGTTGTTTCATGCTCCACCTGGCACAAAGATTGTGGCTGATCAGATTGTGGCTTTACTTTCCCATCTGTGATTCATTATCGTCGAGTAAGTTTTCCGAATAATATTTAACTAATGCACAGCTTTGAATAAATGCATGCACACAGGTACCACACACTTGTGGAGAAGAGAATTCCCATCAAACGGCCATATGAGAATTTCTCCTGATTCCTTTTCCGACTGCAGTTGGAGAGTCACATTTGCCTGTACTAGTCCCACTTCTCCATGGGTCCCAACAAATTCGAAAGGTGACCAAATGTGTCTTGCGGTAGTTGATATCGGTCTCAGACTGGGTCAGGTTCCAGAACTTAGTCCAAGAACACCCCACCAACATTCGGGACGCCATCCCCGCCCTCCACCTCCTCCATGATTTCCACTTCCCTGGCCCCCAACGCCTTATCTTCACCATGGACATCCAGTCCCTATACACCTCCATCCCCCATCGCGAAGGCCTCAAAACCTTCCATATTTTCCTTTCCCGCCGAACCAACCAGTAACCTTTCAATGACAGCCTCCTTAGAATGACTGAAATGGTCCTCACTCTGAACAACTTCTCTATCCAATCCTCCCACTTCCTCCAAACCAAAGGAGTAGCCATGGGCACCCGCATGGGCCTCAGCTATGCCTGCCTCTTCATCGGATATGTGGAACAGTCCATCTTCCGCAGCTACACTGGCCCCACCACCCCACCTTTTCCTCCGCTACATCGATGACTGTAACGGCGCTACCTCGTGCTCCCACGAGGAGGTTGAACAGTTCATCCACTTTACTAACACTTTCCAACCCGACCTCAAATTTACCTGGACCATCTCAGACTCCTCCCTCCCCTTTCTAGGACTCTCCATTTCTATCTCGGGCGACCGACTCAACACGGATATTTACTATAAACCGACTGACTCCCACAGCTACCTAAATTACACCCCCTCCCACCCTGCCCACGATAAAACTGCCATTCCATTATCCCAATTCCTTCGCCTCCGCCGCATCTGCTCCAGGGTGGACCAATTCCAATACTGAACAACACAGATGGCCTCCTTCTTCAAAGACCGCAATTTCCCTCCACCGCATCCCATCGACTTGCCGCTACTCCGCACTTGAACCCCGCCCCTCCAATCGCCACCAGGACAGAACCCCACTGGTCCACACCTACCACCCCACCAACCTCCAGTACATCGTATCATCCTTCGTCATTACCGCCCCCTCCAAACAGACCCCACCACCAAAGATATATTTTCCTCCCCTCCTCTATCTGCGATTCAGAAAGACCACTCCCTCTGCGACTCCCTCGTCAGGTCCATACCCCCCACCAATCCGACCTCCACTTCAGGCACTTTCCCCTGCAACTGCAAGAAATGCAAAACTTGCGCCCACACCTCCCCTCTCACTTCCCTCCAAGGCCCCAAGGGATTCTTCAATATCCGTCACAAATTCACCTGCACATTCACACATATCATTTTCTGCATCCGCTGCACACGATGTGGCCTCCTCTACATTGGGCACACAGGCTGCCTACTTGTGGAACATTTCACAGAACACCTCCGGGACACCCACACTAATCAACCCAACCGCCCCGTGGTTGAACACTTCAACTCCCCCTCCCACTCCACCAAGGACATGCAGGTCCTTGGCCTCCTCCATCGCCAAACCGTGGCAACATGACGCCTGGAGGAAGAGCGCCTCATCTCCCGCCGAGGAACGTCCAAACACAAGTGATGAATGCTGATTTCTCCAGCTTCCTCATTTCCCCTTAACCCACCTTATCTGAGTCCCAACCCTTCGACACAGCAACGCCTCCATGACCTGCAATCTTCTTCCCGGCCACTCTGCCCCACGCTCTCTCTGGCCTATCAGCCTCACCTTAAACTCCTTCCACGAGCATCTGCAGTCCTCACTTTCTCATTCAGGTTCAGTGTTACCAGCAAGTCATGCAGATTATTAAATTTGAATAAATAAGTTTTAAACCAAAGTTACTCGAGCTACGATCGAAAGGTAAAAGAGAAACAGTTTGGAAATTAGCAATATGTACATCAATAATTGTTTTTCTGAGACACAGAAGTGTGTACAATACTGCCAATATTATTTCAGAAGAGCTTCGTCCAAATAATAGTGAATTTCATGACAAAAAGAAAATTGGGATTTTCTCAGTTGTTATTCTACTTCTGAATTTATTCTGTGCACACAAGCTGCTAGCATTGGGGTGTCTTCCTGGAACAGTTTGATTGAGCTAAATTTCCTTTGCTGCCGGCAGTAGAGATATTCGATTGAATCCTCAACTGGGATCCTACATAAGTGAAGAAAGATGTCTGAGGGGTTTTCATCTCTCATATTTTGCTGTTACGCAAAAATCAATCTGAACCATGTACAGTCTCGTTGAAAGTTCCCCTGACTGTATGACTCCATCATTGGTCTCTTCTCAATTTAGGAGTGATTCATAGTTTAAAATGAAAATACATGTTTACATTTGACTGCATGAATTTATTTACAATAAATTTATTTACAATAAATTCATGTCTTCATTGTATCTGCCATAAAATTAATGTATTGTTTCCGTAAACTTGAGTCCTTAGTTTCATTTTCTCATCCATCGGCTATGCTTCTGATGCACTCTCCTCAGGTTAGATGGTTCAATACGAATGTCCCCCACTTTCATACCTGAACTGCCCTGGACTTGTATAGGCCACGAGGGATGTAGATACGTAAACAGCTAAGATTTTTTTCAGAGGCTATAAACTCGAGGGCATAAATTAAGGTGATAGGGGCAAATTTTCATACAGAGGATAGTGTGCATGTGGAACAAGCTGCCAGATGAAGTGGTGGAGTTTGAAATAATTACAAACTTTATGAGGCATCTGGATGGGTTTATGAATAAGAAGGATTTAGACGGTTATGTGCCTAATGCGGCAAATGGAATTACATCAGATTGAAATATCTGGTCGGTGCAGATGAGCTGGGCCGAATGGTCTATTTACTAGCTGTATGACTCTATGCATCCATCAGGCCTTCATTTTAGTAACGAGTAAAGTACAATGTCTTTGAAAAGCTTCTAAATCAATTGCATATTTTTCTAAAAGTATAGTGGTTCAAAACTTCACACAATGCATCAGATTATAATCTATGCATTGCCGTGTACAAATGCAATATACATCCCCATGATTTCACCTGATAGCCTTTGTATGAAACTGCATCATTGCATACACTTTCTTAATCACTTGCTAAACCTCCTGACTAAGTTTCAGTGATTATTGTACTGAAACATATGAAGCCCTGAGTGCCACAGAATATGACGATTTTTTTTCTCCATTTAAGCATTTTAACATTGTTTTGTACGTCAGTCACAGCACGCATCGTCGTTATATCATTACTGCCGAAGATTTTCTCACGAACCTCCCCTGTCTTTTTTTTGCCCATTACAGAGTCTCCACAGCCAATTAAATGAATATCTTCGTGAATGAACTAATTCAGCTCCAATCCAATCAGTCCTCTCATACTCGTCATTGGAATAGATTATAAATAGTTGATAGTCTCACATTGATTCCTGAGGCACTCCACTACGTTACTGCTTCATAACATGAAAATAAACATTTATCGTGAATATTTCTTCCCTTATAGTTAAACAGGGCTCACCTGTTGCAGGGCAGCTGACGAGATACTTTGGTACCCCCCCACCACACCCGGATGCTGTGTAATATACTTACAGGGCTAAATTATTTCAACCTATTTTTGTGTAAATCCGTCGAGGGCAGAATGGATGATTGTTATCTTCATCTACCGCTTCAACAGCCACGATAAGTGCACATTGGTTAGGAGAAGCAATTATCCCTTTAGTCCGTCGAGCCTGCTGCAACATTCAGAATACTCATTGTTGATGTGAGTGTGGCTGAACATTCCTTTTGATCCTGTCTGCTTGTTCATCAAACACTCTGGAACCGAACCTTGAATGTTTTCCGTCACCCAGTCCTCACAGCATATTGAAAATGAGAACACCACAGATTGCACAATCGTAAAGAGAAAGCAACATCTCTATCCCAGTCTGAAATGGGAATGCCTTATTCTCAAAGATTGTTCCGGTCAAACCAATCACTGCCCTTTTGAAACACAACAATTAGGAACAGGTATAGACCATTCAGCCCCTCAAACCTGACTACACTCCCATTCATGCACTTCACTCAAATACTTTCCAAAGTTAGCATCCACTTAATTCGCAGAAAGAGAATTCTGTACAGCACAAGTTCATATGCAAATGAGAAACTGCAGCAGAATTAGGCTATTTATCTCATCATTGCTGAAATCTTTCTCCAAGTCATTCACCTGACTTCTCCGACTGACCATTGATTGCCTATCAATTGTTGTGTAGGCTTAGTCTTACCAGATCATAGTTTCTGCTCGTTTATTAGCGAGAAACGACTGGTGTTGAATTTACCTGAGGGGCACAAGACCACAGGTGAGGGAAAACGGTGGCAAAGGACGATCCTTCATGTGGAATTCAAACTGGTAATGGGAATTGATCCCATATTGTTGGCGTCACTCTGCTTTGAAAAGAACAGTTCAGCCAACTGAAATAAACCAATTCTCTGCCTATTGAAATAATATATATTCACACATATTTCTATCTATATATTTTATATATATATATGTGTGTGTGTGTGTGTGTGTGTGTGTGTATACATATATACATACCCCTGTGTATTTGTGGGTGCGTGATTGGGGGGAGGGGATTCATGTGATTGCGGGCATGTGCCCATATTTGTGTGTATCTCTTTGTGCATGTTTTCTGTGTATATGAGGGTCATTGTCTCTGCTTGCGTGTACTTCAGTCTGCACCTCTGCAATCTTGTTTTCCAAGTAATTCATTAAAATTGGAATCAAAGTCTCCCACCTGTCTTCTGTTTTTCCTTTTTTTTAAATATTCATACATAACTCCACTCTGCTGGCGACAACACACGATTGCATGTGCGGCAGTGTTTTTTTCGAGAAGACACCAAATGATGTGAATCTCGAACGATGCACAGTTGTTTTGTTTTTCAAATAGTCTATTTGGAAGCACAGAGCAGTTTTGCTGATAGTAAGCAATGTTGTTCCTGCGATATTCCGACCACTATTGAACCTTTTTTTCAGACGTTTCGATTCTTTCTCGTACACTTTTTAAGCATTAGGAAACATTGCAAATTACTGAATGTGCAATAAATTATCTCATCCCCTGATAAAATGGTTCAGTCGGAGGTGCATAGTTCTATTCGGACGGACCCAAGTCTATTTGCAACTCTTCCGTATGTGTGTGTGTGTGTGTGTGTGTGTGTGTGTGTGTGTGTGTGTGTGTGTGTGTGTGTGTATGTGTGTGCACGCGCGCGCTATCATGTTGGATGGTGCTATGACCTGCAATTCTCCCTTTCTGCATTCCAGACTGAATCAATGAGGCCTGTCACCCTCTTCGTCTGTCGCTGTGGCCGACGTTGTATCTCTTTTAGCGTTACAGAGACTGCCAAACCTGCATCCACACACAGACTCATGCAGAGACAAATACACATATAAATGTACCTACATTAAATACATGTTGATACAGATACACAAACAGTAAAACAGAAACAAAGGCATACACAATAATACCTTGACATTAATACAGACGTCGGGAATCTGTAAGTATATCTTGAGATCTTCGGTTATTTTCTCACAATGTCACTCACTGTGTCGTGGTTACTCAGCATTGCTCTTACTCAGATGTTTGAGATTGCCAGTATGTCAGTTGTCTTGCGTGGAGCACGATGTAGTACAATTTCCATGCTTGCAGATATGTGACAGATGATGATCAAAATAGAGTAGTGTAAGGTGGTGCACTTTGGTAGGAATAACTTTGAAAGACAACATAAAACAATCTGTATCTTTCTCGATGGGGTCCAAGAGCAGAGGGTCCTGGATTTATGTGAGCACAGATTATTAGAGACGCCAGGACAGATAGGGAGAGCAGCAAATACTACAGATACATTTCAGTTTCTGAGCGGTTAACAGGAGGAAGCGTAAGAGAGTGCCACCGTGCTTCCTTCCTGGGATGAGTTGGAGACAATGTGTTGTGAGCACACCCTCATGCCCACTGAGACAGTGGGATTACATTTCTACCAACTCGACATAAAAGTTAGATGGCATCAGGGCCACACCTTCTGAGTTATGCCATGGTTAAAGTGAGAATTGTCCCTCAATGAACATTGCTTCTCACTCAATTGTAGGGTGTGGATATCTCCGACTCTCCACGCAAGGCATCCTAGTCCTCTCTGAATTGTAGCAGCATCCCCTCCACATGGTGGCAGGAATGGGGTGAGGACACAGATATCGGGCACTCCAACGCTTGGCTTTTCACTTTTGGTCCTATTCCATGCATTTTCTCCTGGAATGGGAGATCGGAAAGGAGTGCGTGAGGGTGGGAGTGAGTGGCCGTGCTGTTAGTGTTGGCATATGAATTGGCATAGTTTCCGTAAGTAGTCAGTCTGTAGTGTTGAATCCATGCACTGTTATTAATGTGGGAGGAGAGCAGAAGGTTGTTGGGGATGGAGAGAAAGAGAGAAAAAGAGAAAGAGAGGTAGGAAAGATGCAGTATGAAGTGTAGAGAGTGGTGGAGAATGAGCCCTGTTAACGGGGCAGTTGCTATAACAGATATCCAGTGAGCATGAGGGAGCAGAGAGAGTACAGTGAAGGTCGTTGATGCTTGTCTCGTATTGCTGGCCATTTCTTCAGGCTGCAGAAACTGCACTGGGCTGAGTGGTAACCTCAGATCATGCTTGTTGGGTCTGGTTGTGTGGCCACCTCTGGGAAGAGAATGGTCCTCTTCGAGACTAGTCCATCCACCAGGATTTCAGTGCCCCCGTCGACAAAACGTTGTGTAATTGCAGCTTATCTGGAAGGCTCACGGTCAACTGTGCTCCCAACTGAGAAACCTCCATTGTCCTTTTAAGGATAACGCCAATGCCAGGGATCCCGTGATATCCAGGAGCATACGGACGATGGTGAGTGTCACCAGCCATTATGTGTGGGAGAATTGAACTGTCATTGAATGAGAGGGACACCATGGATTGGGGTATGTTGTTAATGAAGTGAGTTCAAAAGGAAACTAGCTCGGACTCCTGCAGACGATTCCCGGACACAATCAATGAAAATGTGACTGTGACAAAGTATTGTTAGATTCAGCCTAAAGAGCCTTAGACTTTGCTGAGCCCACCCCCCGTTTCAAAGCTCAGCTGCTTGTCCATTACTCGCTATCACAGAGAAGGAGCTTAACGTGACTTACCTTTGTTGGTGGGGAGGGGGGGGGGGAGTGGATGGGGGCAGTATTTGTGGCAAGTCATCATAAATTTATTAGTTTTAAAATAGAGGTGGAAACAGACGAACTGGAACTAAACGGTAAGGTTCGAAATTGGAGGAAGGTCAAATTTGATAATAGGCACAAAAATTTAAAATACGATTGGACCTTATAGTGACCATCTGGGAAGGGGGACGCCTACAAAAACTAGATATCAAGAGTTCAGAATCATTATGCTGCTGTTAGGGTGAAGGGTAAAGGTGGGAGGTGTGAGAAATGCTGGATGACTCGAGAAGTTGAGGTTCTGTTCCTGGATAAGTGGGAATCATATGGTCAGATATAGACAGCGGGAATCGAGTTTTTTTTCAATATTCAGTCATGGGATGAAGGTGTCGTTGGGTCGGCAGAACTTATTGACCATCTCCAATTTCCCATAGGGCAGTTCAGAGTTAAACACATTGCTGTGTGCCTGGAGTCACATGTAGATGAGACCAGGTAAGTATTGGGGTGTCGGTTTGTTCGCTGAGCTGTAGGTTTGATATCCAGACGTTTCGTTACCTGGCTAGGTAACATCATCAGTGGCGACCTCCAAGTGAAGCGAAGCTGTTGTCTCCTGTTTTCTATTTATATCTTTCTCCTGGATAGGGTTCCGGGGTTTGTGGTGATGTCGTTCCCAGGAGAGCCAGACTACTATGACCCCTCAGAATTCGAGTAGCACATAAACCCACCAACACTGTCAAACAAAAACTAACAAACTTAAAAAACCCAATACATCCCATGGACAATACTCCCTTCGAAGTCATGGAAAGACAGGGAAGTGAATGCTGGGCCCCATGCTGAGATATATGAATCGTCGATAGCCACAGGTGAGGTGTTGGAAAATTGGAGTTTGGCTAACGTGGTGTCATTATTAAAAGAATCTAAGAAGGGTGATAAGGAAAAGCGGTGAGCCTGACGCTAGTGGTGGACAAGTTGTTGGGAGAGGATTATGAGGCAAAGGGTTTGCGTGGACTTTGAAAGGCATGCACTGATTAGGAATAGTAAACATAGATTTAAGCATGGGAATTTCTGTCTCGCGAACTTGACTGAGTTTTCTGAACAAGTGACTACGATGCTTCATTGAGACAGAGAAATGTGCATTGTTGAAATTGACCTCCATAAGTGATTTGACAACTTTCCACCTGGTAGACCGGTTAACAATGAATAGTATATGTGGAATACAGGGATAACTAGCCATTTGATTAGAAAATTGACTTGAAGGTAGAGTTGAGGGTTGCAGTGTAGAATTGTCTTTGAACTGCTGGGCTGTGACCAAGTGCGTGCCACAAGGATTGGTGCTAGTTCCACTATTTTTCATTGCTTATATGAATGTATTGGATGTGTGCATCGGAGGGCCAGTTGGTAAGGTTGAAGATATCACCAAAATTTATGGTGTAGTGGACAGGGAAGAAGGTTACCTCAGAGTACAACGTGATCTTGAATAGATGGCACAATAGGCTGAGGAGTGGCAGATGGTGTTTACTATAGATAAATGTGAAGTGCTACATTTTGGAGAGGCAAATCATTGCAAGACTTATCCACTCAATGAGCAGATCCTGCGTCGATAAACAAAGAGACCTGGGAGTGCAGGTTCATGGCTCCTTGAAAGTGCAGTCACAGTCCGACAGGATTGTGAAAAGGCTTTGGTACATTTGTCGTTATTGGTCAGCGCTTTGACTATAGGAGTCGGGACATCATGCACAGGACAGTAGTTCAATCACTTTTCAAATACTGCATTCAATTCTAGCTCTGCTCCTGTGTGAAAACTGAAGAGGGTCAGAAAATATTTCAAGAATGTTGCTGGCACTTGAGCTTTCGAGACAGTTTGAACATTTTGTTGCTACTTTGCCTGGAGCGTGAGGGGCATGGACAGGGTGAATATCAAAGGTCTTTTCCCCAAAACTAGAGGTTTGCAATATAAGGTGAGAGGGAAAAAAAATGAAAAGGGACCTAAGGAGCAACTTTTTCATCCAGTGGGTGGTGTACGTTTGGGATGATCTGCCACAGGATGTGGGGGAGGCGGTTACAATTACAACATTTGAAAGGCATTTGGATAGGAATATGACGACAAACCATTGAGAGCAATATTGGCAAAATGCTGGCAAGTGTGACTAGATTGTATTAGGGTATCTGTTCAGCAGGGATCAGTTGCATGAAATGGTTTATTTCAATGTTATACATCTCCATGACACTCTGACTCTGCCTGAGCTCACACCAAAATTCTGCTTATGCATCATTACTGGAAATGCTGCAAATTGCTGTTGAAATGTCTTCAGTTCAGCATACTGAAACCTGTGAACACACCCTTCGACAATGCTCTCTCGCAGTGTCTCTCCCGCTGTCTACTTTCCAAACCCTCACATATGTTGTTAATCAAACTGACCTTCAGTTTTAAAGTGAACAACTGTCCTGTATCTTTCCCAGGCCTTTCGCGATGCTTACCCTACAGCATCAGATTCCACCAATGAGTAGCTGAGCAAAAAAGTTTTTTAAAAGCATAGCTTGCGGTTTCTTTGTCCTGCACGGTGCTTCATGTTGGACAGTGGGATTTCAGCAGCGATCAGAGACATCTTTTGACTTGTGCTTAGCCGATTTACTGAAAGCCCGCATTAACCACTCTTTGCTGATCAGTTGCTCAGTTGCATGAGGAATTTCTTGAACTGTGTTTGCTTCAGACTGGGATTCTAACTTGTGACATTTAATTTAATCTGTTTGTTGAAAATTTACTAGAAATGCTGGGATTGTTTCCGTGGAAGTTGTGTTATAAGCTGCTGTGTACATTCAAGAAGCTTACGGTATTTGGTGACCCACTCTGCAGAAGTTATAAAGTGATGAAGTTGAAAGAATACCTTTAAGATAATGTTGAAAAGCTGTCATGTGGCTGACTGTAGGCACAAAATGTCCTGGACAATTTTAAAATGAAACATTTTTGCTGAACATAAGAAACCTTGTTGTTTTCACAGCATTTAGAATTCAACCAACCTGTTTAAATTGCACCCAATATTCTATAAGTCAATCGAATTTGAATTTTGCTGTTTTGACAGCATCGAACCAATGAGATGATCCACTGTTTTGCGGTATAAAACGCCAACATTACAGACAGTTAGCAATAATACAGAGCACCTTCTGACATTGAACAACTGCAACTCAATCTAAAAGGTACATTTTTTTACCTATATATATATATAAAATCTGCAGCAGATGGCCAAAGATGACCCGGGGAGTTCTGCAGAGTAGGATCGACACTGCTGGCTGGTTTTGAAAGTTATCGGCTGTAAATTTAATAGGGGCTTTATTGGATCAGTATATTGTTACAGAGTAGAAGTTAGCTAAAAATTTTAGACAAAGGAGGCTCGGAGTTGAAATATTTTGTTGTTTAATGGTCACTTTAGAATTCTTAGTTTTATTGATAAACATGATATTTGGGGTAGTTCTCTGTCACCCATGCTTTAACAGATTACGAGGCAAGATGAGCTTTTCTGTGTGAGTGTTTTAATTAGCAGAAGCAACGTAAAAATATTTATTGTTCACTGACTTTGTGCAATGCTGCTCTAAGTTTTAAATGCTTTGTTATTAAGGCCTTTCAGAACATTGAGACATCTTTCAGAGCACCAAGACTGCTGCTCAGGAACGGGAGAAAACAATATGACACCATGTGTCTGTTACAGAGGGATTTCAGGAGGTTAGTCAGCCCATAAGAGCATTTTCCCACTTAAAGAGGTGGAAAGCTGAAATTAGGCACATTTTGCAAAAGGAATGAGTCAAAACATAGAGAAGTGTTGCTGAAGCTATAAGAGCTGTTAATGAAAGGACACATGGAGGAAATAGTGCTATTTGTTTTTCTGTAACTGGGAATGGTGAGAGCTCCAGCAAATACTGTTTACTGGCTGTTCATCATCCAATATTTGCTGTGTCATTTAATGCCTCCGGCCTGCTATACACGCTGAGGAGAAGGCCATGCAGCCTGGTACAGAGGGATAGGATGGTGCCATTCCATCCAGACCGAGTAAATGTTGCCTTTTATTATGGTATAAAATTTATGTAAGTAAGGGGTTAACGGAATCTATTTGTTCAGCCATGATTTGAAGACGCTGGTGTTGGACTGGGGTGTACAAAGTTTAAAAATCACCAACTTATAGTACAACAGAATTTATAGCCCAATTTACAGTGGGATGTAATTGAAATTATACATTGAAAAAGACCAAGATTATTTCTTTCATATGTAAATCACAAAACATTTTTTGAAAGATGCATTCTGTGTTTATAACACGGTGCTTAGTCTCTCTATGTTTCTTACCCAAACCTTTGCCAGTTTTTCACATTTGAACTGATTTCCTCCATGCGTATTCTATCTCAAAAGAACGGTTTTCATATCGACTGCAAACAGCACACCCACACAAATACACAGAATGTATTACCGTATGTTGGTGCAAATGAGATACAGAACTATACATTTAGGGGAGTTCATTTACTTTCACTCGATGGATATGAGTGATATACTGCAATGGTTTGCAACACAGATAGCCCAATTTATGGAGTACTCCACTCGAACGGTCTGCACAGCTCTCCATTCTGGCGGTACCTTGCCCTCTTTATGGACTCTGGGGCGGTTTTATGAGGCAGATTCAGAACTTGTTATGACAAACCATTTCCACTGATCTGACAATGTCTTCATTGAATTTTCTCATCCTTGTGATTGGGCCAACCATTGTCTCACTTCTGCACTCTCCTTTCTCCTTATCTATAATTTCACAACATGTTAGCAATTAATTAATTAATTACTTGTCTTTCTGTGTCTTTCCCTGACCTTGGCTTTTGACTTCTCAGTGTGTCGAGAGTTGACATTTTGTAGATCAGAAAAAATGAAATGGCGTGTTTCAGGCCGTTATTCACTTCCCATTGTGTCTCATATGGTGCTCCAGTTTGGATAGAGGTGCTTTCAGCAGCTTTGACGTATGTCTTTGTAACTTGGTCTGTGCCTGTCCCCGGACCGCCTGTTTATCCCTGTCAGCTGATTGTGCGGTCAGTAACACGAGGAAGTCTCTGAAGTATTATTCTGAATGGTCAGGCATCTGCCTTGCAGCTGACGGACTTCTAACTGTCTCCTGTTATTGAAATGTTCGTGCAGGTGCTGGGGATGTTATGTTGGAGGTTGTACTGTGAGCTGCCTCGGATATTCAGGGAGACAAACGGAATCTGGAAGGGAAGACACGGCGCTCTGTCTTCCCGTCTTGTGGATCATTTCACGGAACATCTCTGGGTCACCCTCACCGACCAAACCCACCGCCCTCTGGCTGAATACTTCAGCGCACACTCCTTCTCCATCAACGACATGCAGGTCCAGCCATCCGTTACGACTCAACACCTGAATGAAGAATGCCTCATATTTCGCCTTGCGACCATAGAAACACACGGGATAAAATGAATTTTAACAGCCTCCTCACTTCCTCTCCCCCAACATTATTCCCATCCCAAGCCTCCAACTCGACACTGCCCACCAGAACTATCCATCTCTCCTCCCTCAGACCTTTCACCTTGCCATCACCTTAAAACACACATCTCCTTCTCAGCTAACTTAACCCCAACCCCAACCCCGTCCGATTTATCTCTCAGCTTTTTCCAACAAGCCTCATTCCTGATGAAGGGCTGATGCCTGAAACGTTGATTCTGCTGCTCCGCTGTGCATTCCCAGCAACACATTCTCGACAACACAGTGATGTTTGTAAATAAACGGTTTGGGAGAAACAGTTTGTGCTGCAAGTTATCGTTATCGACAAAGTTCACTTGACTGTCCGATGCAGTTTGGAGAAAAAAATGAATGCAGTGCATTTGAGTTTTAAGGAATATTTTTCATAAAGTCCCAAGCCCAGAGTGCAAAATCAAACCGAGTGGGAATGGGGATAATACATGAACATGGTTTTAGAATGGGCGAGTTCACAGGAAGCAGTGTATCGCTTTAAAGATATCCTTGTTTTGCAGCAAAAGCATCATGGGATACCACAGACAGTGGTACTTCGGCCTCAGCTATTCTCAGTACATCTCAAACATTTGATTGAGAGGATCAAATGCAATATTTACAAGTCTGCTGATGGCACTAAACGATGTTGGATGGTAGTGAGTGAGGAGGATGTAATTAAGCTCCAGGGTGATTGAGACAAAGGCATTGGTGTAAGAACGTTGTTAAAATAAGGTGAATTATGGTCATTTTCTTTTATTCCGCAGCAAATCTCTCTGAGGTCCGTGCAGGACAGTGAGTTCTGAAGCCAGAAGTCAATACTCGGAATTGCATTGGCATGCTGACCAGTGTACATAGACACACATGGGTAGCTGTAACACTGGAAAGAGTCTGGATCTCCTTTCACTACAGTCACCGAAAGCAATACAGCAGGAATTGAAAACAGTTAAGAAGAGAAATGTTGTGTTGCACTTCATTTCCAGGGGATTTGAGTCCAGCAGTGATGGTATCTCACTGCAACTGTACAGGGACTTGGTGATACCTCATCTCGAACATTGTGGAGGATTGTGTGAGGGTTTGAACTACTTAACTAACAAACGACAAACCAGACATTGAGGGAGAGCAGTGAAGTAGAACCAGACTGATCCCTGGGATAAAAGGATTGTGTGGGAGAAGAGAATGGGGCGAATGAGCCTGTGTTACTTGGGGTTTAGGAAAAAGAGTGCAGATCTCAGTGACATATATAATTTTTTGACAGGGTGAGACCGATTGGAAGCAGGGATAATAATTCCCCTGTTTGGGACGTCTAAAACAGGTGCCCACATTATTAGGTACATACAGGTCACTTTGCATTGAGATGACAATAGATGCTTGCGCTCAGAGACTGGTGAACCTGGGGACTCACTCGCACATAAGACTGTGGAAGTCAAGGCACTGAATATAAATGAAGATTTCTATATACTGGAGGGAGAGAACAGGCATTTGGAGTAGAGATAGAGTAACAGCCATTATTTTTGTATTATGGTAGAAAACTCAATGAACCAAAGGGATTAATCAAATGTCTATTTATATATATTTATAATAGTTAATCATATTAATGAATATACACATAGTGTGGGCAAAGTGCATTGATGGGATATTATCAAATAAACTAGAATGGGTGGAGGATCAATGTGTTGAATGACCTACTCCTTTCCTGATGTTTCTATGCAGTCTGTGGGAAAGCTCTGTAAATGTTGTGACAAGCTGTCACGTGTTCGGAAGGAGGGCTCTGCAAGTCTGCAGGACTGCATATCCGGATACTTTTTCCAATTCTTAGCCTGGCGATGGGTCTATCAGGTTTATCCTTGAAGACCTCAGAGCAATGTGATACAATTAATGGTCTTGCTTGGCCCTTTCGGAGACTACTGAAGAGTTCATCATATGTCTGTGTGTCTGACGTCACGTTTAGGCTAGACCAGGAAAGCATGTGAGCTGTGCTTCCTGAAAGTACATTGGGGAATATAAAGTGGTGCTTCCAATCGACATTGAATTCAGGGTCACTGTTACTGACACTAGATTTTAGATCTCGATATTTTATTGATTGTTTTTAACTTTCACCAGCTGTCAGAGCATTAACCAGGCCTGGATTAGTAGTCCAATGGCATTTCCACAACAGCACCATCTCAACATGGGGACCTATCAGAAACCACACTGAGCAGGTTATTTCTGAGCTGCTTGATAGCACTGTCATAAAGAACTCCCACCAATGTTACTGTCTTGATGGGACTGAAGCGGAGGTAATTGGTCAACTTGTAATTATTCTTCTCTTAGGGGATCGGACACAGCTAAATAATTTTCCACGTTGTTAGGGAGCTGTGAGAGTTGGAGCTGGAATGAAACAGTTTCCCCAGGGAAAACATGCAGCAGGAATTTTCAGTCCTATTCCAGGAATGGTGTCATGGCCCATTGTCTTAGTTATATCTATTGTGTTCAGCTGTTTCTTCACGTCAGGTGCAGTGAATCGAAGTGGTTGAATTTGGAAATCTTTGATTCTGTTGATATATTGGCGAGGGTGAGGTGGATCATCGACTGAACACTTCTGGCTGATGATAGTGCAAATACTGCATGCTTTGCTTTTACCCCGATGAACAGGGCTATTACATTCTTAATAATGGGGATATTTGTGGAGCCATCTCCGCCATTAAGCTGTTTATTCGTTCATCACCATTTACGATGAGATGGGGCCTGAGTGAAGAGTTTCGATCTGATCTGTTGGTCTTTAAAGCATTTCCCCTTCTCTTTCAGATGTTAGCTCTGCTGTATGGAATGCAACCAGTCCAGTCCAGTAACTTTAACAGGTTGTGATCAGGTTTCAGTACACACGTTTCTAACCTGGCATCTGCAACACACTCATCACTGAATCATAGATCAGCTCGTTGGTTATGGTAGACTGAGAGAGTGTACCAGGTAAAAGGTTTCAGGTTGTGGTTCAATACCATTTTGGTGCTGCTGCTGTGGTTTGCGTTACTACATCAATGATAAAAATGTTATTTTCAAAGTCAGAGGGGTACGAACTTTGAAGACGCTTTTTGTCCTAGAAATAAGCTGAGAGCAGCAAAGCATTGGTGATGTAAGAGATTTAAATGCCATTAAGTCTTAGATTCACATAATATACAAAGAAACCTTTCAGCCCAACGTGTCCATGCTCACCAGGTTTCCTAAACTGAACTAATCCTGTTTGCCTGCATCTGGCATATAGCCTTCCAAAGCTTTCCTACTCATGTATCCATGGAATTGTCGTTTAAATGTTGTAATTGTATTTCCCTGTACCGCTTTCTCTGGCAGCTCATTACATATACACAGCAGTCTGTGCGAAACATCTAACTCTTCGATCTCTTTAACATCTCTCCACTCTTACCTTAAACCTGTACCATTGATTTTGGACACCTCTTCCCTAGTGAAAAGACCTTGGCTATTAATCTATCTATTTCCATCATTATTATAACACTCTGCAAGTTCACCACTCAGCTTGATACTCAAAAGGTAAAATAATTCCCAGAATATCAAAGTCAGTGATCTCCGGATTACTACCGGTACAACGTGCTAGCCAGTATAAAAATGAAAGAATAGGCATGATGAACAGGTGGCGTGGGGGATGGCGGAGGAGGTTAAGGTTTGTTGGACATTTGGACTGGTTCTGCGGAAGGTGGGACAATTAAAGATTGGATGGTCTACACCTGAAACAGACTGGAACTAATGTCCTTGGAAGAGGATTTGCCCCTGCTGTTGGGGTGGTTTTAAACTGACGTGGCAGCGGTCTGGAAATCAGAATAGCAGAGAAGTAGACAACAAGGTGGAAACTGAAGGCTATAAGAATCATGAAGTTAACGTTAATAAGGGGAAGATTAGGCAAAGAGCAGATGAACGCAAAGAACTGGTCGCCTTAAGTGCATGTACTTTCATGCAAGGAGTATAGTGGGGAAGGCAGATGAACGTTGGACTTGGGTTTGTGCCTGGAATTATGTCGCTATTACAGTCACAGACATTTGGTTGAAAGAAGGGCCTGATTAGCAGCTAAATGTTCCAGGATATAAACAGGGCAGGGAGAGAAGTAAGAAGGGTGGGGAGGAGTTGAATTGCTGGCCACGGATGATATCACAGCTCTGCTAAAGGAGTGCATTATGGTGGGCTTTAGTCGTGAAGCATTGCGGGTGGAACTGAGAAATAATAAGGGTGCAGTTATATTGTTGGAGGGAAAAGTACTAAACTGGGCCAAGGCTAATTATAACAAATTAGGCAGAAGCTGGGAAATGCGGAATGGGAGCAGCTATTTGAAGGGAGGTCCACATTTCGTATGTGGGAGGCTTTCAAAAATAGTGTAAACAAAGTGCAGAATAAGCATACCCCGTTGAAAACAAAGGATAGGAAAGGTAAGATTCATGTACCGTCGATGACAGGAGAAATGGGACGAGTAGACATGAGGAAAAGGGAAGTGTACATAAAGTCCACATAGCTAAGAACAGAACGGGGCGGCGTGGAATATCGGGAGGGTAGGACCATTCTTGAACGAGGAATTAAGCGGACTAATAAGATTGAAGAATTAATTGTTGGGCAGGTTTTGGATAAATGCAAATGGAGCAAAGTTGTTGTTATGGGTGATTTTAACTTTCCCAAAATCAACTGTTTGGATGGAGCCGCTTTTTGTAAGGCTTGTTCAGGAGGGGTTACTTACTCAGTATGTAGACAGGACGACGAACGGAGAGGCTATTTTGGATTTGGTGCTCGGAAATGAGCCAGGACTGGCGCCAGATCTCGCGGTGGATTACACTTTGGTGACCATCATCATAATTGTCTCACATTTATCAAATTATTGGAGAGGGAAGGCAGCAGTTACAGTTAGGGAAGATTCTTAATTGGGGAAAACGAAATGATGATGTTATCAGACAGGAGTTGGGAAGTACAGCATGGGAGATATTGTTCCACAGAAAGGGCGCAACAGTGGTGTGAAGACTGTTTAAGGAGAAGTTGTTGCGAGTGATGCAAAAGTTTGTTGCTATGAGATGGTTAAGAAGGGGACGACAAGAACAGATGAACTTCGCATCCATAGGAAGAAGGCAGCTTACGTAAGGTGGAGAAAGCAAGGATCTACCACAGCTTAAGAGGATCACAGGCTAGCTAGAAAGGAGCTCAGAAGTGGACTGAGGAGAGTCAGGAGCGGGAACGAAAAAGGCATTTAATGCATACGTGAGGAATAAGAGAATGATTGGAGAGAAGAAGGGCCGATCAGGGACAACGTGGGGAACTTGTGCATAGAGTATGAACAGACAGGGGAAGTCCCAAATGAGTCTTTTGCTTCGGTTATCACGAAGGAAAGGAACCTTGTTTCGAATGGGAGCTTTGGGGAACTCATACACAGGCTTGATTCGATCAAGATCGATGAAACTGATGTGCTGGAAGCTTTGGCAATCATTAAGATTGGTGAGTCCCCAGGGCAAGGCCAGATTTATCCTACGCTACTCCAGGAATCGAAAAAGGAGGTTGGTACACTTTTCAAGAAGGGTAATAGGGAAATCCCTAGCAATTAGAGATTAGTTAGTCTTACGTATATGGTCAGCAAAGTTTTGGAAAGAATTCAGAGCGATAGGTTTTATGATTAGGAGAAAGTGAGGACTGCAGATGTTGGAGTACCAGAGTTGAAAAAAGTGGTGCTGGAAAAACACAGCAGGCCAGGCAGCATCCGCGGAGCGGGAGAATCGACGATTTGGGCATAAGCCCTTCTTCATGAAAAAAGAATCGTCGATTCTCCTGCTCCTTGGATGCTGCCTGCCCTGGTATGTTTTTCCAGCACCACTTTTTTCAACATAGGATTTATTACTATTTGGAAAAGCATTGCCTGACTAAAGACAGTCAGCATGGCCTTGTGAGGGGCGGGTCATGCCGCACAAATTTTATTGAGTTCTTTGGAGAGGTGACAAGGCAGGTCGACGAAGGTCGAGCAGTAGATGTGGCATTTGATAAGGTTCCCCATGATAGCCTCACTCATAAAGTCAGGAAATATGGCATACAGGGAGACTTGGCTATCTGGACTCAGACGTTTTTGGATGACAGAAGGTAGAAGGTGCATGCAGGTGGAAAGAATTCTGCCTGGAGATCAGTGGGTCCCACAGACCTCTCTTCTTGGGCTTGTGCTTTTTGTACATGTTGTAAATGAGTTGGGTATGGAGTTTGAGAGGTTGGTGAGTAGATTTGCAGAAGACACAAATGTTGGAGGTCTGTTTATAATGTCGAGGGATATTGCAGCTCCAGCATGACATAGGTAAAATGTAGTGCTGGGCTGAAAATGACAAATGGAGTTCAACCTTGACAATATGATGTGATACGTTTTGGAAGGTCGAACTCGAAATCTGAATATAGGATTCCACACAGGATTCTTGGCAGTGTGGAGGAACAGAGAGATCTTGGTGTTCAATTAGATAGATCCCACATAGCTGCTACCCAAGTGGATAGGAGAGTAAAAAGAGTATATGGTGTTTTGGCTTACAATAACAGGGGGATCGAATTTAACGCCACGAGGTTTTGTTACCGCTCTACATGTCACTGGTGAGACCACTCATGGAACATTGTATCCAGTTCTGGTCTCCCTATTGTAGGAAAGGTACAGAGGCTTTGGAGACGGTGCAAAACAGGTTTACCAGGACGCTGCCTGGACTGGAGCGTTTGCCTTGTGAGAAGAGGTTGACCAAGCTCAGACTTTTGTCTCTGGAGACGATGAAGATACGTGACCTGATCGAGGTATGCAAGCTAATTAAAGAAATAGAGTCAATAAATGAGACTTTTCCCCAGTGCAGGATTGACTGGTACGAGGGCTCATATTTTTTAAGATATGAGGAGAAAGGTATAGAAGGGATGTCAGAGGAAGTTTCCTTTCACAGAGAGTTGTGAATGCATGGAATGCGTTGTCAATGGTGATGGTGGAAGCGAAGTCATTCGGGACATTTAAGAGACTGCTGGGCATGCAAATGGATCGCAGACAACTGAGGGATGTGTAGCTTAAGTTATTTGATTTTACATTAGGATTTCTGCTCGGTACCACAACGTGGACCAAAGGGCCGACTTTTCTATGTTCTATGTTCTAAAAGTGGTCATGAAATAACTTTAGTGAGCACAATTAATAAGAATCCCAAAGCCTTTTATTCGGATATAAAAAGCAAACGGGTAACTGGAGAAAGGATTGGTCCACTAAAGGATGAGGAAGGAAGGTTGCATTTTTACCCGGAGAAGATGCGTGAAATTCTGAATGATTACTTTGCATCAGTGTTCACTGAGGACAAAAGAGATAGAAGTTTGATTACTAAGGATCACGCTCACATAAGTAAGTAAGATATGTGTGGTAGACTCGAGCTTATTAAAGTGAACAAATCCACAGGACCGGGTTGGATGTATTCCAGGTTGCTAAGGGAGGCAAGACAGAAAATACCTAGGCCCTGTCAGCTATCTTTGTAGCATCCTTAAACACAGGGGAGGTGCTGGAAGATTGGAAAATTGATCATGTTGCCCTCGTGGACAAAAGGGTACTACGACCATTTCGGTTAACTACAGACCAGTGAGCCTGACATCAGTGGTGGGAAAGTTGCTGGAGAAGGTACTGAGGGGGTAAAATCTATTTATATTTGGAAGAGAATGGACTTAGCAGAGATAGACAAATGATTTTGTGCGGAGTCGATCGTGCCTTACCATCTTAATCGAAATCTTTGAGGAAGTAACAGCCTTGATAGATGAAGGAATGGCTGTGCATGTCATATACATAGACTTTGACAAGGCGTTTGATAAGGTTCCGATAGTAAACTAATGGAGAAAGTGAAGTCACATGGTGTGCAGAGTGTTCTAGCTAGGTGGATAACGAACTGGTTGAAAAACAGGAGACTGAGAGTAGTAGTTGAAGGGAGTTTCTCGAAACAGAGAAAGGTGACGACTGGTATTCCACAGGGATCAGTGCTGGCGCCAGTGCTGTTTGCGATGTACACAAATGATCTGTGAAAGGGCACTGAGGGTATAATCAACAAGTTTGCAGATGACACGAAAATTGGTGGAGGTGCAGAAAACGTAGGATACTTTTAAAGAATACAGGAGACTATGGATAGACTGGAGGGTTGGCAGAGAAATGATAGGTGGAGTTTAATCCAAGCAAATGTGAGTTGATGCGTATTGGGAAGTCTAATTTTAGAACGAATTGTACTGTAAACAGAATGGCATTGTGAAATTTTGTTGAGCCGAGAGATCGGGGAGTGCAAGGTCATTGTACCCTGAACGTCGCTCACAGGTGGATGGATTGGTCAAGAAGATATATAGTATGCTTGCCTTCATCGGATGGGGTATTGAGTATAAGAACTGTCAGGTCTGTAAAAATTGTACAAGACATTAGTTTGGCCGCATTTGGAATATTGTGTAAATCTCTAGTCGCCACATGACCAAAAAGATGTGTATGCTTTGGAGCGGGTTCACGCTAGTTTTATAAAAATGTTGTCTGGTATGGAAGGTGCGACCTATGAAGAGCAGTTGAGTAGCTTAGGATGCTTTTCATGAGAAAAGAGGAGATTGAGGCGAGACCTTATTGAGGTCTACAAAATCATAAAAGGTATCGACAGGGTAGATCAAGATAATCGATAGAGTGAAGGATTACGTAATGAGATGTCACGCTTTCAAGGTGAGAGTTGAAAAGTTTAAGGGGGATACTCGCGGCAAATCCCTTCCACAGAGGGTGGTACGTGTCTGGAATGCCTTGCCAGCAGAGGTAGAAGAGGCAGGCACGTTAGATTCATTTCAGATGCATCTGAACAGATGAATGAATACATGGGGAGCAGAGGGTTACACATGCTTAGGAATTGGGTGACAGATTTAAACAGTGGATTTGGATCGGCTCAGGCTTGGACCGCCATAGGGCGTCCTGGGCTGTAAATTTTCTTTGTTCTTTGTTCTCTTTGTTCTATCCAGGCTACCCTTATGCTCCAAGACCCCCAGTCTCTTTCTCATCATTGCAAATAATTTGCACCCTTGCCAGTTTAAAACATTCGTCGTATATCAGGGCAACACGAATTGTACACAGTACTCCAAATTTGACCTTATTCTCCTCTTGAAAACACAGAACATCATGTCCTAAATACGATATTCATTGCTCTGACTGATGAAGGTAATCGTACCGATTGCCTTCCATACCACCCTCTCCACATGTGTAAGCCCTGCTCTGATTTGTGAAAAAAAGGCAGCACCTCATATTTATCTGCAGTAAGCTCCACATGCAAATCCTCCGCCAAATGCCACCATTAATCATAATCTCATTTTCCTTTTAAATGACCTACTTCACTTCAATTTAACCAGCAATCCTCAGAATCCAAGTAGCACAAAAACCCACCAACACTCTCAAACAAAAACTAACAAACTTAAGAGACCCAGTACAACCCATGGACAAAACCAACGTCATCTACAAAATTCCATGCAAGGACTCCCACAAACAGTACGTAGGACAAACAGGAAGAAAGTTAGCAACCAAGATCCACGAACACCAGCTCGCCACAAAAAGACACGACCCTCACTAACTGTCAGCCCTACACACGGATGAAAAAGCCACCATTTCGAATGGGACAACACATTTATCCTGGGACAGGCTGAGCAAAGACATACTAGAGAATTCCTAGAGGCCTGGCACTCCAAACACAATGCCATAAACAAACACATACATCTAGATGCTATCTATCAACCCCTCAGAAAACGAACTAGAAATGACATCACCACAAACCCCAGCAACCCCATCCAGGCGAAAGACATAAATAGAAATCAGGAGACAACAGCTGCGCTTCACTTGGAGGTCGCCACTGATGATGTTACCTAGCCAGGTAATGAAACGTCTCGATATCAAACCTTCAGCTCAGCGAGAAAACCTGCACCCTAAACCTCAACCTGATTTACAAATCTTCATAAAGTTTGCAATAACCAGCAATTTGGTGTCGTCTACAATGTTACCATCCATCCTTTGTATGTTCTCACCCAAATCATTTCTCAAAATAACAAAGAACAGTGGCCCAGCACTGGTCCTGTGTCACACCGCTGGTCACCACAAATCTCTCCCTGCACCATCTGTCTCCTACTTTCATTTAGTAGCTCTTCCTGATCCCCTGTGATCTAACCTTATTAACGAGGCTACCATGTGGCATCTTGTTGGATCTCACGAAGGTCCACATAGAAAAACGCATGCTTGAACAGGCCCTGGGTGTTTATCTAACGATGTGCATTTTCAAAATTCTGGCATTTCCTCTTCTGTAAGGTAGCCGCATTTCAAAACATCACTGCATCAATTTTATCCCCTAGTTCCCCAGCTTCCATGTCTTCCTCCACAGTAAATACTGATGCGATATTTTCATGGTGTATCTTGCCCATTTAGCAGGAAATGGCTCTAAGGCATCGGAGTGGGGTGAGTTCGATTCTTTGTGAGGAGTGTGAACCCAGCATTGTCAGAGACATATGTCATGTGTTGTTGAACTGTTGACTGTGTTTATGTGCTTCCACGTTTACCAGAATGCCTATAATACCTTACATTTTAACTGTGTTTTCTTTACTTTTCTGCTTTATAACAAGATTCTGTACTTTGGTGGGGAGGGGAACTTTGTGACTAAGATTGCGTCTTATATGGCGACTTTCACAGTTTTCCCTGTCATCATGTGAGTACACGTGACAATCAACCTCATAAACTTAATGGTTTGTGTGTGTCCACACTAAGATGGCTGTCTAAGTTTTTTGGAGCGCTATTCTCTCTCTAGACTTTATTTTGCCCTTAATATACTAATATTATCTCTTTCAATTCTCCTCAAACTTAACAGCTCTCCCATGCCCCGTTGTTGCCCTGCTGATTTCCCTGGTAAGTATACTCATACACACGTTACGCTCAAGGGAATCCATTGATCGCTGCTGCATATACCTGACATATACTTGCTTGTTTTCCCTTGAGCAGACACTCAATAACCGCTGCCATGCCCTGATCCCTACTCCTGCTAACATTGCTCTTCACACGAAAAGGAACATGCTCTACCTGAACTCTCACTATCTCGCTTTGAAAGACTCCTACTTGCCAAATGTCCTTTTAACTGCGAACAGCTTCTCCAATCATTTTTTTAACCTTTCTGCCAAATATCATCACAATTGGCTTAGCCTTAATTATTGATGTTAACATGTGGACCAGGCTCATCCTTTTCCAGAACTGTCTTCAAACAAACAGAATTACAGTCAACCATTTTAACAGCTGAACCTCATGTTCTGCATTAATTCCCAAGAGGAAATAAAGGTGATGCCAGGATCAGATCAGCCTTGAACTTGTGGAATGGCAAGGCAGCGACTCAGGTCCCAATGTTTGCATGTTTCTATGGTTGTGTGTGTGTGTGTGTGTGTATGTGTGTGTGTGTTTGTGTATCTGTGTTTTCCTGTGTCTTCGTGTTCGTGCTTTAGTGTGATATTGTGTCTATCTCAGCATCTGCATCTCTGAGCAATTGGGTTTCTGTTGTTTTGCGAGTGAATACATTGAAATGAGGATCAAAGTGCGTCTCTTCATTCTCTCACTCTCTCTCTTTGTCTCTCAATCTTTGTGTTCTAAGATTGTAGCTGCAGTTCACTGCATCGATTTATTTCCCTAAGTTCCCCAGCTTCAATGTCTTCCTCCACAGTAAATGCTGACGCGATATTTTCATGGTGTATCTTGCCCATTGAGCAGGAACTGGCTCTAAGGCATCGCATTATGTTGTGTTCGATTCTTTGTGAGGAGTGTGAACTGCACAAGCAGCAGCTTTGTTTGGAAAAGCTATCAAAGAATGTGAATCCCTCACATTAGAATTGAATTGGCTTCAATGTCACGTACACGTTAATGAATGCAGTGGAAGCATTGCTATGGTTTCACTTATGGCGCCATCTCAGGTACAAGAAATCTTGTTACAGATTCTTAAGTATTTGGAAAGAATGAAAAATGAAAGTTCAGAAGAAGAGTAAAAGGGGAAAAAATGAATCAACACGAATTACAGTCCGTGACACACCAGTTTGTGCCAGCAAAGAGTCTCCAGACCACACCGGGCCCAGTCTTCACACTGGGCCGGGCCCCGTTTCCAGACTTCACTGGGGCCAGTATCCAGAGTGCACTGAGCCCCGTCTCCAGACTGTACCAGACCTAATCTTCTGTCAATATGGGGCCCATTCTCAAGAATTCCACTGGTCTAGTCGCCAGACAGCACTGGGCTCAGTATCCCGGCTGCCCCGGTCCAGTCTCCAAACCATACCAGGCCCAGTTTCCAGAACGAACCAGGCCCAGTATTCAGTCCTCACTGCGCTAAGTATCCAGACACTACTGAGTCCTGTCTCCAGGTTGCACCGGGCTGAGTACAGACAGGGCCGGGCCCAGTCTCCAGACAGCACCAGGGCAAGACTCCAGACTGCACCGACCACAGTCTCCTGACCACACCGTGCTCAGCCTCCAGGCCGTAATGGGCCTAGTCCCCAGGCTGTACCAGTCCGAGTCTCCAGACTGTACCAGACCTAGTCAACTGACTATACCGGCCGAGTCTCCATAGTTCCCCAGGCCCAGTCGCCACACACCACCAGGCCCAGTCTCCACGCGGCCCCTGGCACAGTGTCCACACTATGCCAGGCCCAGTCTCCAGACCATACCAGGCCCAGTCTCCACACTATACCAGGCTCAGAATCCAGACTGCACTCGGCCCAGTCTCCAGACCGCATCGGGCCCATTCTCCAGGCTGCACAAAGTCCAGTATCCAGATTGTAGACGGCCCAGACTCTCGACCCCACTGTGCTTTCTCGAGGTCTTGCATCCCAGCAACAGCTCCCTGTCTGGGACTCACCTCCTCCATTCCCATCGGAGGAAATTTAAAATTTTTAAATTTTGCGAAGAAGAATTCGCTCCAGAAAACCGAATAATAAAGGTAGATATAAAGAGCAGACAGAGCAGAGAAGCTCCGGAAGGAACATTCTGATTCTGCCATCATCTTAAGGATGTTTGCTTCCTTCTTCAAAGAATGATTTTGGAGACTCAACGCAGTTTTTTCCAATTCCTTGCTATGCAGTTGCTTAGTAAAAGGAGATGGGCATGTCCATTGCTGGCCCCCATGTTGACAATTGGGTTTGTTTCAGGACTTTACAATCCATGCTCACTAAAAATCGGAGGAGTATATCAAAAAATATTGAAAGTTAGAGAAAGTGGCTGAAAATCCATCTCAACGTCTTCCAGTCTGCTTCACTGAGAGTAGCCTGAATACAATTCTACTGCTGTGGTCTGCATAGCTCGAGGTGCACGACAGATATCTCGTCTGGCTTTCTGTGGTCTGCATTGCTGCCATTGCTGGACAGATATCTGGTGTGTCTGGATGAATACACTATTGTGGTGGGGATAGCTCCCAGCGTTAGACGCACATCTAGTCGGAGTTTATAGATGAATGCACTGGCATGGTCTGCACATTTTTGCGCAATCAGCAGATTTCTCCTTTAGACTGAACAGAGTTTGAAATTCACACTGTGCTGAACAGATATCTCCTTTGAATTAATGGTTCTCCATGTTGGATTGAAAGTAAGTTCTAACTAACTATTTCAGCTGATCTGGCAATGTATTTAGATCTCATTCTTGTGATTGGATCTTCTGTCCCTCCCTCAATTCATGTTGCAGTGTGACCATGCTCAGTACATCATGTTCGTGAAAACCAATTGTGCAGGCCTCCTCATTCAGAAGCAGTCAGCCATTTGCATTGTCATCGAGTCTCCACGTCAAAAGAAAGGATTGCCTATCGGATAAAGGCCTTCCACTTGATACACTGCACAAAACACAAACTCCCAGCACCCCCCACCGCCATCCAAGCACATAAAATTATCCTGTGTGTACTGAGATCAACTGGGCTACTGAGAACATCAGGGAGCAGATCTTCAAGGAGAAGGAGCAACACTTCCCATTTGTGAATGACAGCGTGAATTCTCCAGTACAGACTTACCACGCAGTCCTGTAATCTCTCCACGTTTATTAATATATAGCTGGTTAATCTTCCTGTAAAAGTAACAGGTTCACAGTTACCCACGTTATATTCCAGGTGCCAAATTCTCATCCATTGTTTATCCAAATAGATATGCTGCACCGCCTCCTGTCAACTAAAGTTCCTGCTTATCTTAGTCAGAATGCATTTGTTAAATCTTTCGAAAACGTTGATATTAGTGGCAAATAACTGAGGCCCCAGCACTGCGGTATCGCAGTTTTAATTTCTGTCAAACTGATAGAGACTGATTTGTCCCTAATTTAGCCCTGCTCCTATCTGAGAAACCAGTCCTTCCAGTATTACTGTTTACAGATTTGAAAGGCTGAATATTCCCTTCCATTTTCCAGACATAAGAGATTAAAAGATCTGGTTCAATTGCTGAGTAAAAGACTCGAACGGCTGAATGGCATCATTCTGTTCCTGTTTAAATGTTCTGATGGTCTGAACAGCCAGTTTTAGTATCGCTGTAGTTGTGAATGGTACTGAACATTTTGGAACCATCAGTGAACAGCTCACTTCTGATTTTATGATGGAGGGAAGACCATTAATTCTGCAGCTACAGCTAGCCCACAGTGCCTCATGGAGGTGCAGTTTCCATTTGCTCGGTCCTTTGGAAGTATGTCCTACTGCACAGGAGGGAATGCTACATAACACAGTAGGCGTTACCTTCAATATGTGAATGAGACTTTCCCTCCACCGGCACTGTGTGCTGGCTGCTTCTACAGATACTGTTGGGGCAGATCCATCTGTAACAATTTGGTGAAAATGTTTTCCTCTTATTGGTTCCCCCATCACTTCCCCTAGTCTGGCTGCTGGGTATTTGAGGCCTGTCCCTCCTCAGTCAGTGTTGGGCCTCTGGCGACACTCTTGGTGATGGAATTTGAAGTCACACACCCAGAGTAAGTTTTATGTCCCTGGTACCCTCAGTGCTTCCTCCGATTTGTTTTCTTCATCGAGGGGAACTGTGTTATCACCGAGGAACAGTGTGGAGGGCAATAGGTGTCTATCATCAGGACCTTTACTTGACCATCTCCGACCTGTTACCATGAGATTTCCCAGGTTCTGGAATCAATGTTGGGGAATTCCAGGGTAACTCCTTTCCCGACAGTATCCCTCCGTGTCGCCACCACTGGTGTGTCTATCATGCCGGATGAACAGATATACCTAGTGTTGGTGATGAGGCTTCTTGAAACATTACCCATCAAGCCTGATTCTGTGAGTATGACGGTATCACACTGTTTCCTGACGGCGTCAGTATGAGAAATAATGGCGGAAGTGAAGACGGGAATAATGATTTTAAAAAGTTGGTGAAAGGTACTTTATTGCAAAATGTTTTATATTTTCAAATGGGATTGAGAAATGGTTTTGATTTAATGCCATTAGAGAAACATGGTATTTGGGCGACCAACACTGAGAACTGAACATCCTCCAGATTTTAGACTAAGAGATGATATACAAAACTAAAGATGAGGTAGGGTAGCTCTCCTAACAAAGAATGACATCTGTATGATTGAAAAGGAGGAGTTTAAATCCATTGATCAGGGTATTGTGTAGCTGACTTCATGTGTGACAAAGTTTGCAGATGACAGAAAATAAGTGGAGGGGAGAAGGGTAGAAAAGATACTGAATGGCTGCAGAGGAGAATAGATAGAATAGTGAGTGGAGAAGGAGCTCACAGATTGAGTACGATGTTGGTCAATGTGATTTAATCCATTTTAGCAGGAATAACAGTACACTGGACATCCTTTTTTGTGGTAAAAAATTGCAGCATGCAGCTATGCAGAGGGTCCTGGCTTTTCATGTGCAGGATTCACAATACATTGATTTGCAGATAATTAAGAAAGCAAATGGAATATTATCCTTCATTGATGAAGAGATACAGTTTAAAAACAGAAAGATTATGCTGGAGCTGTAAATGGTGCTGATGACGCCACACCTCGTGTACCATGTACAGGTTTGGACTCCTTACTTGAGAAAGAATGTACTAGCACTTGATGGGTGTCGAAGAGCTTAGCTCTGCTGACTCTAGAAATTGAGAGCGGTGAATATGAAGAGACACTAAGTTGATTTGAACTATACTCATGGGGACTTCGAAGAATGATTGGGGATTTATGCTCATATAAAATTGTGAAGGGAGTACATACGGTAATAGTAGGGAGCTTGTTCTCACTGTTGGGAGAAACTAGAACCAAGAGGGAAACTCAAAATGAATGGGAGCAAATTTTGGACAGAGTTGGGGGAGGAACACCTTCATGTGAATCTGTCGAATACTCTGTTGAATGAAGTAGTTGTGGCTACTTTTCTGAATGCTTTTAAAGCAAAGCTAGATTTTGGAAGAGTAAAGGAATGAAGGGTAATGGTGAAAGGGAGGGTAAGTGGAGCTGAGTCTATGAAAAGAGCCGCCCTGACATTATTGCAGTACAGGCTTGAGGTCTAGATGGCTGACTCTTGCTCCAATTCATTATGATCTTATGGATTCATCTTAATAATTAATGTTTTTTGCAAAGTGCCAGGGGGTTTGGGTTTGGGGACAGATTACTAACATGAGACTGAGAGGATCTCACCAAACTCCGCACATTAATTGTTATTTGGGTCCTCAAATGAGAATCACATCGGTCTTTCCCCACTTCTCATTGCACTCCATTCCCACCAAGGGAGAGCCTGGAATTACCCAGCATCCCAAGGAACCTGTGCCATCTTTGAGAACCCATAGTGCACTGCAATAAGTACAGTTGTGTGGGGATAACGTTCACAACCCCTGATATTGAGCCTGTACGTGGCAGGCAGGGTGCTATTACTGCCCTCCCTAAACCTTTGGGCATGAGCTCCTCTCGGGTGAGAAGGGTCACAGGTAGGACATCCCCTTCCCCCAGGTCCAGGAGTGAGGCCTTGAGAGCAGACCATGCCTGCCTGCTCAGAATTTGCTCCCAAGGTTAGAGCAGGTATCAGGAGCAAAGTACATAATTTTAGGGAGATCATGTGATTCTCCACTTAGCCGGCGCAGGGGGAGCTCCGGGAATTAACTCACCATTCCCTTTAATAACGACGAACACGATGCAGCGAACTTATGTTAACATCAAGGAGGGCCTCAGGGAACAGATCACTGAATCTAAAATTAATCTCACAACAGACCACGGCGCTCAGAATATACAGAAACAATTTGTCTGGACCTTAGAAATAGTACAAAGAAACAAATACTTGTGGAAGTTATCTGTCAAAGTGAAACCTGCAAATTTTACGCATGTTGTAAGCAGGGCATTAGATATGCAAGACATTGCTGGCAAAACTAAACAGGACTCGTAACATCTGTAGGAAGAAAGCAGAGTGAAGATTTCAAATCTGGGGACGCTGCATTAGAAATATTTTTGTTTCAGATCTCCAGCACATGCACTCTTTGTTTTATTTTTCAATCGTCAATTATTGTGTATACCACAGGAGTGATGGTTGACTTGATCTAGGAAGAGGAAGGGGTTGAGGGCAGAAGTGCAAGACATGGGTCAATTGCAGCTGAAGGCCCTGTCCATCAGAGTTTGGGAGGGGTAACGTAACTCATCGTGAGAGAGAAAAGGTGGACATGCCGAAAGGACCCCACTGGAACTCGACATCATCTGAACAAATGTGAAGGATCCAGAGAAAGTGGGAGAATTCAGTCAGTCTGCGCTGGTCAAAGGGGAGAATGTGGCTCAGTGGTTAGCACTATTGGCTCACGCCACCAAGGGCCTAGCTTTGATTCCGACCTTTGGTGACTGGGTGCGTGGTATTTGCACATTCTCCCTGGGTCTGTGTGGGTTACAACACTGCTTTTGGCTTTCGTCCCACAGTACAACATGTTCAGTGACCTTGCTAAACTACTGCGCAGTATCCTGCGTTGTGCTGGATTGGCTGTGGGAAATGTCAGGTTCGCGGGGTAATACATGGCTGTATTAGTCGAGATGCTGTTTAGCGGGTCTTTGTGCACACAATGTGCCGAGTGGCCTGTTTCCACACTGCAGATTTTCTATGATTTATATTTTGGTGTTGGTGGCTGACACAGTATCCCAAGATCCTACCTATAACTTCAGCCCCCAGTTGCCTCATCAAACCGTTACACCTTAATTTTGTCGAACATAAATTCCATTAGCAAGTCCTCGACATTTTGTTCCGTCAGATCAGTGTCCCGTTGAACTCTGAGTTAACCCTCTTCACTGTTCACTAAATCACCAACGTAGATGTTACCCGCAAAGCCACGAAGCATTCCTACATTATTCACATCCAAATCATTTATGTTCATTACAAAATTCATTAGATCCTTATGGCACTCACCTCGAAACAGGCCTCTGGTGCAAAAAAAATACTGTCCACAACCACTTCCTTCATCTCTTATCTTCGGGTCAATTACCTCCAACTCTCCACGTATTTCATGTGATCTGACAAGTGCTATCCAGTTTACCATGAGGAATCTTTTTCAACACCTTACCGGAGACCATATGGACTACCCATACTTGCGCCCCTTCACCAATCTACTTCGTCACATCTTCAAAAAACAAAATCAAATTGGTGAAATATAATTTCCGGCACAAAAAGCCATATTGTCTTGCTCAGTCCTTGCCTTTCCAAAATCAAGTCTCTCAGAATTCCCTGGAGCAAGTTACCCACCAATGACATCTGGCAGACCAGTTTACAGTTCCTGGCTTTTCCTTCCCTGTTGTTCTTTAAAAATCGCACAATATCAGCCACCCTGCCGTCTTCTGGCAGCTTACCTGTGACTGTCCATGATGCATGTATCTCAGCGAGAGGCTGAACAATTAGTTTCCGAGCTTCCCAATGAATTCTGTGAAACACCTGTTCAGGTCAGAGAACATCGAACAGTACAGGCCATTTAGCCCTCGATATTGAAAAGAAATATACTGTCGCTAGACTCGTTCATCTCATTTGTGAAGGCCTCCCACTTTCATGCCAATAGCTTCTCTCAAGCAGCTTTTCAAAGAGCCAATCTAAAACGGACAACGTTGTCCTTACTCAAACTTTAACGTTTATGTCTGCATAACAGACTAAAGAAGTAGAATGGCTTCCTCCTGTCCCTCTGTGACAGGGTCAAGGGGCTGAATGGCCTCCTTCTTTCCCTCCGTAACAGACTCAAGAGGCTGAATTACCCTGGTATAACACGCAAGAGAGGCTGATGGCATTCTTCTATCCTTCTGCAAATGGCACATGGGGACAGAATTACTTCCTTCTGTTCCTAATGAGCAGTTTAAATGCTTTGGATGATTTATCGAGATTTTGAAGAATTTGTAAAAGGGCACTTAACAATAGGAGTGAAATTACAAATGGCAATGGGCAGTAAATCTTGTTACCCGATTTTGTGGTCTCGAGAAAATGCCAAATCAGACATTTTGTGCAGGTGATCTGTTATTGTATCTCTGTCATGTAAATTCCTGCAGTGTTCTGACAGTGCTCCACCATACAGAGAGAAGAGATTTATAAGATTGAAAGTTTATGGTCAGACAACCTCATCCATTCCATCCAGATCGAGGAAGTGTTCCTTTTATTGTGATACGTAAAGTGATGTAAGGGAGGTGTAAATTTTACCTCTTCCTTTGGTGACTGTGAATAATGTCAATCTCCAAATAATCTAAGCATTCCAGTGGTGGGTTTCCATCTTTTAATCATAAATCGGCTCCATTCAATGTGTTAACTGATCGGATGAGTGGGGGCATCAGCAACAGTGCGAACAGGCATCAACAGTACCACAGAGAGGATGTGGAGAGATCAGAATCTGAGAACGTTCGACTAGGATGTTCCAACAATTGATCAGAGTCTGAAAACATTAGACAGAATGTTCCAACAATGGACAGAATTTTATACTGGGATGTTTGGCTTCCTTCTACATATTATGATCGAAAGTAATTATCATGTTGGATCGAATATTATTCAATATTTTGATTATGCAGTCCGAGCTTTCTTTGGTGTCTCTGGTAAGTTTCACAGTTCAGTCATTTATTCTATACATCATGTTTGACTGTAACACTGTTCTTTCCATTGACACTACCAACCTTGCCGCTCCTACTGTTCCTGCTGAGACTCTGAGTTCAGGTATTCACTTTAAAAAACAGTACCAACTGCGTCAGTGAACTCGAAAATTCACTATCTGCTTCATTGCTTCGTGCAGTGTTACTCATGGGTCTGGATGTTGACCTACTCAATTTCAGTAGTGAACCATGTTTCATTGTATCACTGCCATTGATATTTAAATATTGGGAGCATAGAGCACAGTTTTCTATTCTGATTACAAACTCAATTTCCTTCCTTTGACCCCATCCCATCCCTGACCAATATCTGAGGCTGTAACAGACAAATGACAACACTAGTTATCCCCTTGGCCCTGATTTGATTCCTGCACCATAACCTGCCCACTCCAAATTATAATTACTGATACCTGTAGGATATACTTCACTGGCTCATCCCATCTGCTGTTTGAACTTTGCGCTATGACAGACAGTCTTAATGAAGCCAATAATCTGCTGCTCCAACTGCCATCTGTAATCTAATCTAATCTAAACCTGCAGAAGCTAATCTGCGTTGATTCCATAGGGCTCTTATCTGAACCATCAAAAAATTCCCAATCGTTCTGTCATTCCTTTGCGCACTGATGTTGTTATTGCGTCTGGCAATGCCTTTACTTTAATACTCTCAAGCGTATACGCACATCTGTCCATGAACTGTTTCTTAGTCCCTATGTTTCCATTATCCCAACGCCTGCCAGTTGTTCATATTTAAACTGATTTTTTCCATACGTGTTCTCTCTCAGACAATTATTTTCACATCTATCATTGCCTCAGTCATACACACACGAATGCACACATGAAAAAAACCTTGCATCAAGTTGATGCATGGAGATACAGAAACATAGTTTTTGGGAGCCCCATTCACAGTCATTTACATTATGGACTACAAATCCTCCCATGCTGAAAAGATAGTTATTGCAGCAATATACTGTCCAAGATTTTCAATATTCCCCATGCTGGTCAGATAGTCTAGCTTACTGAGAATTAAAGGAGCATAGTCTTCACCGCTCTCCTTTCTGAGCAAACAACCTATCTCAGTTAAGACCGTCTGTGTTTGTTCTGTGAGGCAGATTCAGAATAAAACGTAACAAAGTGTTTCAGCTGATCTGGCATTGCCTTTATTCAATGGTCTCTTTTTTGTGATTGGATCTATCAAGGTCTCACTCTTCCAAATAGACATACTCCCCTGTGCTTTCCCCCATATTTCAACATGTTCTGTTTCTGTCTTAATTATCTCTTTCTATCTTTAACGTGAATGTTTCTGTCCCTCTGTATCGTTCCCTGAACGTGGGTGTTTGGCTTCCGAAAGTAATCGAAGTTCTTCCCTTTCTATAGTCTCCACATTCCCTTTCAATTCCTTTCTAACAGGCACAAGACGGCAACAAGTTAGCTCCAATTGCCGTGAAAACGTCAGGGGTGGTTGATTAGGCTCATTCTTTTCCGACGTTACACACTCGAGTTGTGAATGGGCTTCTTGGTGTTCCTACATTATAGTCTTGATCCGTTGAATGTCGTCCTGATGTTAAAAAGGCTGAATTTCCTGATCCTGTTCCTGACCAAGCCACTCAAGAAGTGAATGCCTTCTGCTTTTTCTGCATATGAGTACTGGGAACATATGGAAACATGCTGCAGCAGTGCACCATTTCAAGTGGCTGAAGTGTCTCTTCATGTTTCTTCATAACAGGCTGGAGAAACGGAACAGTCTCCTCCTATATCCCTGAAATGGCAACGAGGGGGTGATTGGTCTTCTCCTGTTGCCAAAGAACATAAATGTGAATGAATTGCCCCCCTTGTTCAAATACGAAACCACCCCAAACGGTTTCAAGTCCGTCTGCAATTCTTGTGCAATTGACTCAATCGGCTGAATAGCCATAACCTAGTGTGCAATGTTCCAGTAACTTTGTGGCCTCTTCCAGTTCTTGTGTTGCAGCATTTCGAAGGCTGAATGGCCTCATCCTGTTGTGTGTAACACGAGTTAGGTGCTGCATGGTCTATTATTTGTCCTGTGTTGGAGTATGGAGTTGCTGTTTGGCCTGTTCCTGAAACTCTATGTCAGGATCCAGACACGAAACATCCTCCTCCTACATTTGCTGTAATAATTTCGAATAATCTCCTTCTGCTGTTCCTGTGCTCCAGGTTCGAGAAGTGAAACGTATTCCTGAATTTGATGTGTAATGTTTTTCCATTGCTGAGCCCTAAAACAAGACCATTGTCATTGTTGTAAACTTTAAGAGGTATTGGATCAATCTGCTCATCCCTCTCTCCGAGGTTAACGTAACGCTGTGGCTTATTTTATTGAAGTTCCTCCTTAATAAACAGGTAGATCTGGGGTTAATAACCTAGCAGAGTCTGCACCTCATATGAACCATTCCTTGTTAAACCTCTCTCAAATGCCATGTTGCTTTTCCATCAGGTTGTTGATCCAACTTTGTGATGCAGAAGGAGACGGTTATTTGTTGAACGTGTGTCGTTGAAATTAATTCGACATTACTCAAATGCAAGCAAGAGGAAAACAAAAGGCTATCAGGGTTAAGGATGTTACATCTCTTTATTATAATGTTAGGTATCTCCAATAACACAGTATAGTGTCTGAGCCAATGTGCTTCCGACATATGTGCAGTCTTTTGCTCGGAAAGCAGTATGGATAATGCATGTGGGACCAGCAGGGTTAATTCACCAGACTGACTATGTCCCTGGACGCTCCAACAGCCGTTTCAGCTGCAGTCATGGCTCGCAGGCATTTAGGCAATCCTGTTGCTACGGGGTCCAGCTTAGCCGAAAAATAAGGTACCAGTCTCAATTTTCCTTCATGATCGTGCAACAGCACAGATGTCATGCAGCCACACTTCTCATCTGCAGTTTGCACACAAGGCTTGTTTGGATTCGAAATCCCTGGTGTAGGTGCAGGTTGGAGTGCCTTTTTTAATTCAACAAATGCACTCTCGGTTTCTGGGGTCCATTGTAATGGACCCAGGCTCTGAAAACACTTTCCTATCGGCTATATCACTTAGGGGCGCCTCAGGGAGTGCGTAATGTGGAAAAAACATTCTACAGTAGGAGCACATGCTCAAAAAGAATGGCACTTTTTTCTTCGTGTGAGAATTTGGAATTTGCTGGACTGCTTCAATTCTGTCTTGATCAGTGGCCTTCCCTTGTTCAGATATTAAGTGACCGAAGAACTTCACCTGTTTTGCACGAATTGTAGCTTTGAAAGACTAGCTTTCTGCCCTTCCCTCGCTAGATGGCAGAACAATGTAAATGTATCCATCTCACATTGTTCCTTTGTCAGTGCTGCTATTATACTGCAGAACTGGTAACCCCGGGGTAAAAACTACAGTCTCCAGCCTCCTGCGTAAAGCCTCATTAGATATGGTGGGGGACTCTTAGTATCCTTGACAAAGTCGTGTGAAGCTATATGATTTCCCTTTAAAAAAAAGCGAACCAGAATTGACTATCTGTGTAAACCGGTACACAAAAGAAGGCATTGCTAAATCCACAACAGAGAACCATTTACTGTCCTGTGTAACTTGAGTTACCATTACATCGGGGTTGGGAACATTTGGGGCTCGTGGAACAACAGCGTTATTGACAGCCTGCAGGTCGTGAACAAAATTCCATTCATCTGGTTCAACCGGAATGTTTGCCTTTTGACCGGAAAAATGGGGGTTCTCACCGGTGGGTTTTCACAGGGGATTATCACTCCAGCCTTTAGGAGGGATTCAAAGACTGGAGTATTTTTTTCTATGACCTCGGGTTTTCGTGGTTATTGTGCTCTGCAAGGACGATACTCAGACTTCGGTGTTATTCTTCGGGGTTCACAGCTTCATATGAGTCCCACAACATGGTTCCCTTTTGCCCACAACTCAGTCGAAGCCGTTTTAATCTTGGATCCGAGACTTCTATCTTCGGGAAACGCCAGTCTACCCTCCTACTCTCTTCAGGACTAGCAGGGGTTATCTGGACTGTTCGATCTGCCTGAGTTAGCCAATTTAGTTTCTTCCTACATGTTGGCATATCTGCATTGAACCAGATACCCACATCGTCACTGACGACCCAACCTTTGTGCCTTTAGCATCAATGGTCCCAATTCCTGCTGGACGCCTTCGTCAGTGACACGTGAGGAAAAAGAGCCTTGAACATCAAAAACGAAGTGTCTGCTTGCCGTTATAGACACTTTAGATAAGTTCACACTGACGGTACATCTGTGTTCATTCCAATAAATTTCGCACAATTTACAAATGATCTGGTTTAACGAATCTCATGAACCAATCCTTTCAATATGATTCGTCAGGGCCATCGCGGTGTATATGTGCTGTGCAGCGTGACTCCAGCAAGATAATCGGTGTTAGTAGGATTAACATGGTTACTTATTTCCAGGGCGAGTGAATCACTCACTGAACGCATCGATCTTTGACTTAATCGTCACTCATAGACATACATCAGGGGCAGTGGGTCGTATTTTACAGCCTGCACGGTAAATATTCCCCTTGGATCACGTGCAAACACTCGGGGTACTGAGCAAATCCAACCCCAGACTGACTATGAGATATCGAGCCATCAAATTTAAAGGACAGAATTCAGATAACAAAAATGTGCGTTGGAATGCTTCCCCAGTACTAGCTTCACAAATTTGGGGTGACGAAAATCTCTCTCATATCACGACTTGTGACGCACCCATTGTGTTCAGGAGCCTTCCACTCATCTTTATTTCCGTCATTTCTCTGAACTGGCTTAATTTAAGGACTGAATATGTTGCCTCTGTGTCGACCAAAACGGTAACTGATGTAACTTCCACATATAACATTGAGGTAGGCATCGACTTATATGCATCATAGTTATATTGAACATATAGTCCACACTTCGCAATCTCAGTGCTCAATATGGCCTTTGGGACTTGTTTCAATGCCCGTACGTTTAACAGAAGAGATTAGCATAAGCGATCCTTCGTTGCCAAGCATAATGGAAAGAAGCCTACCAGTACCTTGTGGGCTGCCCACCTCCACCTCAGCATTCCCCTGTCAGTCACCCTGCTGTCCAGCCTCCAGGGCCGATTGGGATTGTCTGGATGGACACTGTCTCACCCAGTGGTCCATTCCTCGGCAAACAACGTAGCCGCCAGATCTACCTCTGCAAGCGCCTCTTCCATGACCCCTTTGTCATCCTCTTCCGCGACCTCCGCACCTGCCTCTCTCCCTGCAACACCTCCCTCCAACGGCTGACCATTTGCATTATAGTAAACTGAGGATTATGTGCTTGCTGTTCCAATTTTAGTTTCTGCTTCACCTTCCCTTGGGCCAGCATTTATTTCAGCATGTATCGCATGTTGTTCTATCAAATTCAGCTTTCTAGTGTCCCAGGTAATACATGTGTCTTTTACCTTTTTGACTATTTCGGCCTTGATTCCATTGATGAAGCTGTTCCTCAGATGTGCTTCATACGGTGTGATTTCTGCTGCCGTCATGTCCTCGGATGGTCTCCGTCCACCATGGGCGTTATGGACTTCATTGAGGCGCGTAAGTCACTGGGATACTGTCTCACCTTCTTGTTGTTTACACATTGCAATTTTGGTCATATCCATTCGCACTGAGAATGCCTCCCTCCAGGCGGCTTCCAGCGTGGACCAAAAGCATTAAAGTCTCTGTTCTCTTACGCTTGTGGGTTGGTTGATCTGGCATGGACGTTTATGGCTGACCATTTATACTTGACTTTGGTGACATCGGCGCCAGTGTCTGTCCCAGGAGATGTCTCGACACAGAACTTTGTTACTTTTTCAGCAAACTTATTAGCTCCAACCTCGCATGGGTCAGGCAACTGCCCATAGGCAGTTTCCAAATCCTTCATGGTCCATGATCGGTGGACCAGCACTGGGCGCCCTTCTGGATCTTCAACCTCAACCATTGGTGCTTGCAGAATGACCTGCTTAGATGATCGTACGTCAGGACTCTCGCTGTCTGACTTATCGTCCGTCGTGGACTGATCGTGAGCAGGCCCTGGATGTCTATCAGTCTTGGAGTGCCCGTCCTCATTTTAGGCTTCTTGCTTCAATTGGTTGCAGGTACGATAGGCTATTGGTGATCCAGCAGACCCTAAGACGGCGGCTGCTGACTTGGAAACTTCGACAGGTGGATCTTGTCGGGGGGCTGTAGGTCTCGCGGGGCAGTCATCATAGTCAGGATCTGGAACAGACTTAAGACACTGGACAGCTTCATAAGGTTGTTTTCCGCGCACGGCTGCATGTGTGCTCGTGTTTATACGTGTACCTGATCGATCTTTTACTTGATATTTACTTTCCCTGATATCATCCTCAGCCTTCCACATATTATAAGCTCTCCAGATCATAGATTTTATTCTTCCTTTCCGTTTCTTCTTCTCTCTCACCTCCAACCGTGACTTCAATATTTCCAACTGCCTTCAACTAAAACTCCCATCCTCCGAAAAACCGCATTCCTTAATCCACAATTCTAACTGCTTTCCAGACTCTGGGCCGTAATTACTTAACATGTTCTGTACTTTTGGTTGACCATTCCAATCCTCTCTGGACCCTCTTTTTGTTTCGTTTTGCTGGACCACATTTCCATTTACTGGAAAAGTGTCCAGCTGTCTCTCTCTCTCTGTACTGTTATCTTTTCCTTTTTGACTTGCTTTCACTTCTGGAGGTGCCTTCTCGAATTGGGCACGTCTGCCTCAATGCCTTGGATTTCGCAAGCCAAGAAACGACATGTCCGGTACGTCTTTGGCGAGTCTAACTCAGGCAGTGGCGGTTCCAAATCTAAAGCTACCCTTAAACTTGCTGTCTCGAAAGCACTGTAGAGTCAGCAATTACATCCCTTGTGTTTTACTCAAAAAACGAGCGAAAGTTCACTGGAAACTCTTCCTGCTTTATTTATTCTCTGAGAATGAGTCTCTATGTAGGATTACTTCAGCCAAAAGTCTTACCCGGCCCTATTCGATTGAAATCCTGGCGGTGGGTCGATCCACAGATTCGCAGTCCTCTCACGCAAAGGGGCCAATTCAACGTTCGAGATGAAGCGAAAGTCCTTCAACGCGCTGGCGCCTACACCTCCTGGGAATACTCAGATTCTTACCCAGTCACGGGGTCCTGGACGAGCCGCAAAGTTTGCAGTCGTGGAAATTAAATCGACTCGACTCAAATGCTAGTAAGAGCAAAGATAATGTTTTTTTATCACTTCTGCAGAGGTTCAATACATTTGGCAAGACGCCGTATGTGAGGGACTGCACAACTTTCATATATTCATTTTCTTCTACATTTCTCTTATCATTATCAAGGACAAGAATTGGGAACATTCGGCTGTTTATATGAAGTTTATGTTTTCCCTGACTATTGCTGAATCTGACAGTTTTGCAAGACTTGTCAGGGCCAGCTGTTTGCTTGCAGAATCCAGCAAAATTAGGCTGTCTATTTAAAATTTTAGCAAAGTGTTAGATTTAGCAAAGTAATCTCTTTTGGATTACACAGCAAATGTTAATTTTGTTAGTTATCTATTATACGTGCTTCATGTGTTTGAAGGTAACAGTGTTCCCACTCCTATAAGCGAACAGTTAGAACCCATTAGAAACCTAGAGAACAATCTGTGAAGAAAGGAGGAAGCATGGACAGAAGTTGAGAAGATGGGCTGGGAAGCTCTTTAGCAAATTGATATAAGATCTGATCAGGGATTGATGGTTTTACCTGATCTAAAAATTGGACAAATGATCCGGATGCATTGTATCCGGTTACTCTGTATTGGAAGGGTGGTGCAGAAAGACCAGGACACTATAGAACAGTGAGTATCAGTTTACTTTTAGGGAAGCTATTGGAGAATAAAGTGAAGGATAAAAATGATCTCCATTTGAGAGGCAATGTTTCATCAAGGACAGTCACCTTGGCTTTATCGGAGGGAAGTCATGCCTAATGAATGTTATTGGAAATTTTCAAGGTGTTTTTTTGAGTGGTTTTCCCACCAAGTCCATTGACATCGCCCCGCATGGGAAACTGATAAATTAATTAAAATCTGAAGGTATCAAGGTTAACTTGGCAAGTTATATCCAAAACTACCTCAGTGGAAGGAGAAGAAGCGTGGTGGCAGAAGGCTGTTTGTGTGACTGGAGAAGTGTAACACAAGGATCAGTGCTGTATCACTTACTATTTGGGGAGGAGGAAGGTCTTATGGAACAGGAACATGTTGATGGAATTGCCAGATCAATGACAGATGCAATGTAACACTGATAAATATGAGGTGACGCACTTCAGAAGTTAAAACGCAGACAGGGGAATACGCAATGAAGGGCAGCAAACTAGGAAGTCCAGAGGGGGCTTCTGCACTCATCCCTGAGTGTGAGAACACTTTTTTTGGGAGTGGACGTATCGTGGTTTGTGACAGGAATTGGGCCTTGGGCCTCAGGTATTCCCAATACACCGCAAACATCGGGTTCTCTGACCCAAATGCAATATTTCCAAGCCTGCTGACAGCACTAAACGCTGTCTGACTATGGGTGGATAAGGAGGATATCAAAGTGCTCCAAGGTGACTGAGACAAGTTGAGTGAATGGACAAGTACATTGCACATGAAGACCAATATGTGTAAATGTGATGTTGTGTACTTTGGAGGGAAAGATAGAACAGTAGCCTGCCATTTGAAAAGGGATTGGTTAAAAATATTACTTTCAAAGGACTTCTGCGGATTTTCTTGTTTTCATCTGCGCAGACCTTGGGGGTACATGCACAGCTGTGAGTTCTGGCGCCAGAGATCAGTACTAGGAATGGCAGTGACACAGTGACCAGCGTACATATATCCATTCAGTGGTTAGCTGCAAGATTGGAAATAATCTGGATCTTCTTGTACACTCGTCACTGAAAGCAACATTTAGGTAGATAAATGGTGCGTTGACCGTCATTTCAAGGGAATTCGAATACAGGAGTAAGGGTGTCTTACTCCAGCTGCAATTTGGTGAGAACGCATTTCTAACATTATTCAACATTATGTGCAGTTTTGATTTCTGTACCTAATAAAGGACAAAACCGACCTTCAGGGAGTGCATTGAAGGATCTCTGGGATATTAGACATGTTGTGGGAACTTAATTTATGTGGACTAAACCTGTATTCCAAAGGGTTTAGGAAAATGAGTGGAGGTCTGAGTAAATAATATAAACCTGTGACGGTGAGACAGATTCGAAGCAAGGATGATAATTCCCCTGGCTGGGACGTCTGAAACAAGAGGCCACATTATGAGGTACAGCCAGGCCATTCTACATTGAGACGAGAATAAATGTCTGCACCCAGAGACTGTTGAACTTTGGGAATTCTCTCCCACTCAAGCCTGTGAGAGCAAACGCACTGAAAATGCATCGACACTAAATGAGAAGAGATAGCGCAGGACCATCGTTTGAACATAAAGGATCAAACATCATTACATTGAATGGGAATACAAAACGATGGATCGAAGGGACTGCTGAAGATGATATTTAATATTTTTCCAATAACATTAAGGGATGCATACATTTTCGGGGTGAAATGCATGAAGGAGATGTTCAACCATGAACTGGAATGGGGGATGCATAATGTGTTGAATGGCTCACTCATTTCCTGATCTTTTTGTGCAGTCTGTGGGAAAGTTCTGTAAAGGTTGACATAAGCTGTCAGATTTTAGGAAAGAGGCCTCTACAGAGTCGGTAGGACTTTACTTCCCGTCCCCTTTTCCGATACGGGGGCTAAAGATCGGTGCTGCATCCGGGGTTAAAAAGCAAAAACTCCAAATGTACCCAACCTGATGAAGGAGCAGCGCTCTGACAACGAATGCTTCCCATTAAATCTGTTGGACTATAAAATGGGATTGTATGATTTTTAATTTTGTACAACCCAGTCCAACACCGGCATCTCGAAATCGTGAATTCCACCTGGGTTTATCCTTTCAACCTCGGGTTAATTTGATACAGTTGATCGCCTTGCTTGGCCGTTTCTGTGCAGCTCGACAGCTGTCAAGAAGACCTTACACGAATTTAACTGTCGTGATGAGTCTGAGGGTGTGGTACATGTTCTGATTGAAATTATTCCACTCTTGGGGAATAGGACAGTGTTGAGTAATTTTCCACATTGCCAGGGCGAAAGCAGAGTTGGAGCTGGAATTAAACAGCTTCCCCTGTGACACTGCTTGTTGTGCAGCACAGGTTTCCAGTCCTATTGCAGGAATGACGTCAGGGTCCATTGACTTTGTCAGTTTACTGTGTTCTTCACGTCACGTGCAGAAAATCGAATTGATTTGAGACGGGCATCTGTGATGGGGTGGGCATTATGCAGGAGTTAGGTAGATCAATGATTCAATGCTTCTGGCTGGGGATGTTGCAGATACTACATCCTTGTTTTTTACACTGAGCCACAGGGCTGTTCCATTATTTAGGACAGGGATATTTGTTTGCTATCTCCTCCAGCGAGTTGTTTAACCGTCCATCACCACTTATGACAGAATGTGGCCGGATTGTTTGTCTCGAATGTACACCTACACTCATCACCAAACTATAGATCGGCTTGGTAGTTATGGCAGACTGAGGGATTATCCCCGGAAGAAAAAGTTGCAGATTGTGGTTGAATATAATTATAATTCTGCTGCTGCTGTGGTCTGTTGTACCACATCAGCATCAGAATTACCTCTACCATGTTTCCTAAACTGAACTAGTTCCATTTTGTGCTTTTGGCACGTACTCCTCCAACTCCTTTTTATACATGTACCAATCCAATTGTCTTTTAAATGTTGTAATTGCACTCAGCAATACCAGTTCCGCTGATAGCTGGGGACATATATATACAACCCTCTGTGAGAAACAACTGCCCTTTAGATCCCTTTTAAATCTCTTCTCTCTCACCTTAAACCTATCCTCTCTGGTTTCAGACACACTTACTGCGGGAAAAAAGACCTTGGCCGTGCATCCTATCTGTGCCCTTCATGATTTTATAAACCTCTGTAGGGTAACCTCACATCCTCCTATGCAAAGGGAATAAAATCACAGACATGCCATATATCTGAAAACCTCCCGTCTCCGCCACATCATTTAACATATTTTGTCGCCTTTCCAGTTTATAACATCCTTCCTATAGAAGGGCGACAAGAATTGTACTCAGTACAACAAATGCGTCCTTACCATTCTCTTGCACAGCCTCAACATGATGTCCCAAATCCTATGCATAATGGTGATTCAGTTGAAGATAAGCGTGCATAATATCCTCGTCCATACCCTGCCTACCTGCGACTCCACTTTCAAAGAACTATGTACCTGCAACCTGGGTTTCTCTGTTGAACAATACTGCCCAGGGCCCAACGGTTAACTGTGTAAATCCTACGCTGATTTGTCTAACAAAATGCAGCATTTCACATTAAACAGAAAGAATTTCCATCTGCTATTCCACGGCCCATTGGATCAAGATTAGATTACCTATTGTGTGGAAACAGGCCCTTCTGCCCAACAAGACCACACCGACTCTCCGACGATTAACCCACCCCGACACATTTCCCTCTGACCAGTGCACCAACTTATGGGCAATTCGGCATGGCCAATTCATCTGACACATCTTTGGATTGTGGGAGGAAACTGGAGCACCCGGAGGAAACCCACGCAGGCACAAGGAGAACGTGTGAAGTCCACACAGACAGTTGCCCGAGGCTCGCATCGAAGCTGTTTCCTGGTGCTGTTAGGCAACAGTACTAACCACTGAGCCACCGTTCTTTTCCGGGACCTTCTTCACTGCCCACTATAAGAAATAATTTTGGGGGTTTCATCGTTAAACTTACTTTCCTAGGTTCCTACATTCCCATCTAAATCATTTAGAAAACCAATGAAAAGGAGCTCCTTTTGGCACACCGCGGGTCACAGGCAAGCAGGAGAAACAACAAATCTCTCACAGCACCCTCTGCCTCCTCCTGTTCAGGCAATGTTGTATCTAATTGGCTAGCTCTCCCAAATGTTGGGGCTTGCTAAGGTCCATGTAGACAATGTCTGCTGTTTGCCATTCCTCTATCTTCTTGGTCACCTCTTCAAAAAATGTCAACTAATTTTTGAGAGCAGTTCTCCCACACAAAAAGCTATGCTGACTATCTCTAATCAGTCCTTGTCTTTCCCAATGCATGTAAATCCTGCCTCCCAGAAGCTCCGATAAACATTTAGCCATCTCTGATGTCAGAGTCACTGGTCTGTAGTTCCTGGCAACCTTTTTAAAAATAATGTTGCCACATTAGCTGTCTTCAAATCCTTCAGCACCTCACCCGTGGCTCTCAATGATACAAATAAAAAAATAATTGAAAGGACTGTAGAATCTGTAAGTCAGAAACAAAGACAGAAGGTGCTAGGAAAGTTCAACAGGTCTGGCAACATCTGTGCAGAGAAATCGGAATTAATGATCCAGTAATCCTTCACCAGAACTCATAGAAATCATACAAACATCTCAGCCCGTGCAAGCACAGTGTCTTCCCCAGCTTCCTGCAATGATTCCGGCATACATTTGAACATGCCCCGGGATTTTATCTACGGTTATGCATTTTAAGACCGTCAGCTCTTCCGCTTCTGTCATGTGGTCTCGTTTCAAAGATCACTTATTTTTATTTCCCTGACTTTCCTCTCTTCCGCATTTTGCTCTAGAGTAAATATCGACGTGAAGTCTTTGTGTGGGACCTCACCCTTCAAGCAGAAACAGGCGATAAGGCAGCGGGGAGGGGGAGGTCGATTCCTTATGTACAGTGTGAACCCAGCATGGCCAGACGCTTCTGGTCTCTGTTCTTGAACAATAATGTGAATTTCTGTTTTTCCACTACTACAGGAGCGGCCGTAATGTTTTACATTTAATTTTATTTTCTGTATTTTTCTGATTTCTACCAAGATTTTGTTTCTTGGAGGTGGGGGGCGTGGAAGCTTTGTATCGAAGATTGTGTCACTTGTGGCGACTGGTAAACTTTTCAGTGTCCACACGTGAGTACATTTGACAATAGACCTAATAAACCTCATTCATCTCCTGTGGAGCCAAACATTAGATTGTTTTTTATTGCGCCCTAATGACTCTCGACTTTCTCTTTTGTCGTTAATATATTTATAGTATCTCTTTCAAATCTCCTTAACTTTATCAACCAAAGCTACCTCATGCACACTTTTTGCCCTAGTGATTTCCCTTGTAAGTGTTGTCCTACACTCAGTGTGCTCAAAGGATTCCTTTGATACCACTAGCAAGTACGTGACGTATGACTTCTTATTTCCTTGTCCAGAGCCTCAACATCCCGTGACATATCCTGTGCCCTACTTCGGTTAGCAGTGCCCTTCACACTGACGGAACATGTAATTCCTGAAGTCTCACTGTCTCGCTTTTGAATGACTCCCACTTTCCTGAAATCCTTTCAACTTCAACAGCTTCCTTCAATTATCTTTTGAACGTTTTTGCCCAATTCTATCAGAACTGGCCTTGCCCCAAATTATAATGTAAACTTGCGTTCACAGAATTATGTTCACAGGCCCCAGAATGCCCTTATTCTCACATGACATCCACTTTCCCTGCCTTATTTCCCAGGAGGAATAAAAGGTGAGGCCATGATCAGATCAGCCACGGAATGTCAAGACAGGCATGAAGGGCTGAATATCTCCATGGGTCTGTGTGAATGTGGTTTATGTGTGTGTGTGTGTACACGTGTGCGCTTGCATGTGTGCTTCAGTGTATTGATGTTTATATCTCTGCATCTGCGTCTCTGAGCATTTGGTTTTCTGCTGTTTGGTAGCAAATCCATTGAAATGGGAATCAAAATGTTCCCCCTCACTCTCTTGTTGTCTGTCTCTCCTTCTTATGTTTGAAGTAAAGTAATAAAATTCTCTCCGGACTCTCCATTTCACAGCACAAGCAGCAGATTTGTTTGAAAGGGGCATCAAGTACATTGACTCTCTCACATTTGAATTGAATTGGCTTCATTGTCACGTGCACTTTAATGTTTGCAGCGGAAAGTTACCAATGACTTCACTTATGCGCCATCACAAGTACAAGAAATCTCAGTGTAGATTCTTCAGTATTCTGTAATAATTGAAAGAATAATCAACGAAAGTCCAGCAGAAGAATAAAAATGAAAGAAAGAACTGACTCGAATTACAACCCGGTATGTGCCAGCAACAAATATCCAGACAGCACTGGGCGCAGTCTCCAGACAGCACTGGGCGCAGTCTCCAGACCGCACTAGGCCCAGTCTTCAGACTGCACCAGGCCCAGTCTCCAGACCGCACCATGACTAGTCTCCTGGCTGCAACGGGCTGACAATCATATAGCATAGAGAGTTACAGCAGAGCAAAGGCCCTTCGGCACTCAATGCCACCGAAAGATAAATTTAATCTGATTCACATTTATACTACATCGTTCCATTATTATCCATATGTCTACCCATGGGCCATTTAAATGCACTTAATATCGGCGACTCGACTACTGTTGCAGGCAGGTCATTCCTGGCCCCTATTTCACTCTGAGTGAAAAAACCTACATCTAATATCAATCCTATGTCTCTGACCCCTCAATGTAAAGCCATGCCTCCTCGTGTTAGCCTTCACCATCCGAGGATAAAGCCTCCGACTGTCCATTCTATCCAACACTCTGATTATCTTGTACGTCTCGATAAAGTCACCTCTAAACTTTCTTCTCTCCAACAGATACAGAGTAAGTCCTCATTCACACTTTCCTCGTAAGACCATCCTTCCATGACAGGCAACATTCTCGTAAATCTCATCTGGTACCTGTCCAAATCTTCCACATCGTTCATATAATGCACTGACCAGAATTACAGGCAATAATCCAGGTGCGGCCTTACCAGTGTCTTGCTCAGTTGAACCTTGCCCTTTTGGCTCCGACACTCAATCCCCCTACGAATAAACGCCAACACACCAAATGCCTTCTTAACAACCCTATAAACCTGAGTGGCAACTTTCAGGTAGGTATGCACCTGGACACTGAGATCTCTCAGTTCATCTAAACTGCCAAGATATTTACCATTAGCTAAATCATCTGAATATTTGTCATTTCTTCCGAATTGAACTACACCAAACTTGCCTGTATTAAACTCCAATTGCCACTTCTCAGTCTAGCACTGCATCTTATCTATTTGTCAGAACGATCCACAACTTTGCCTCCCTTCGTGTCGCCCGCAAATTTGCTAACCCATCCATCTTCGCCCACATCCAGATCATTTATAAAAACGACAAGCCGCAGTGGCCCCAAAACAGGTCCTTGTAGCACACCACTGGTAACTGACCTCCCGAATGAGAATTTCCCACGAACCATCACCCTCTGTCTTCATTCAGATAGCCAATTTCTGATCTAAACCGCTGAATCACCTTGAATCCTAAAACTCTGCATTTTGTGCAATAACCTATCGTGTGGAATCTGATCAAATGCGTTTCTGAAGTCCTTGTACACCACACCAACCACTTTACCTTCCCCCACATGTTTTCTCACCTTATCAAAGAACTCAATAAGGTGAGTGAGGCACGACCTACCCTTTACAAAACTATGTTGACTATCTCTAATCAAATTATTCCTTTCCAGGTGATTACAAATCTTATCTCTCACAAAATTGTCCAACATATTACTCATAAATGGTGTAAGGCGCACAGCCCTTTAATTACCAGGGTTGTCCCGACACCTCTTCTTAAACAAGAGAACAACTTTTGCTATCCTCCAGTATTCTGGCACTACTCCTGTCGACAATGATGACATATATTTTGAAGTCAAAGACTCCGTAATCTCCTCCATGGCTTTCCAGAGATCCCAGAATAAATCCCGCTGTCCCAGGGTTAATACCTATATTCAGATCTTCCAAAATTGAGAAAACCACCCCTTTGTCAACATCAATCCCATATAATCTTGCAGCCTGTATCTCCGTATTCTCAATGACATTGCCCTTTTCAAATGAGAATATTGACGAAAAGTATTACATAAGTGCTTCTCCATGCCCTCAGATTCAACTAACACTTCCCACTGTTATTTTTCATTGGACCAAATCTAACTGGCGACATTATACAATATTTAGTCTCGAGACTGTCGACCACACCAGGTTCAGTCGGCAGACCACACCAGGCTCAGTCTCCAGAGTGCACCGTGCCCGGTCTCAAGGCCTCACGGGGCCCAGACTCCAGACTATACCAGGGCCAGTCTCCATAGCACACCGGGCGAAGTCTCCAGACGGGAGGAGACCCAATCTCCAGGCCGCAGCAGACGCAGTCTCTGGGACACACTGGGCCAGACTGCAGAACATTCCAGGACCAGTCTCCAAACTGCATCGGGCCTATTGTGCAGGCGACACCGGGCCAAGTTGACAGGCCACACTTGGCCCAGTCCCCAGACCGCACGGGGCCCAGTCTCCAAACTGTACATTACGCAGTCTCCGGACTGCCCCGGGCCCAGTATCCAGACAGCACTTGGACATGTCTCCAGGCAGCAGTGTTCTTTAAATCTTGGAGCCTTGATTCCCCTCAAGATCCTTTGGTCTGGGACTCACTTCCTCCACCTCCAAAGGAGTCACGTTAAAAAGATGATAGATTGGCAAGAAAATACTCTCCAGAAAATAGAATAAATAAGAAAGGCACAAAGTGTGGGTGATGGATAGGCGTTCAACCTGGAACATTCTGACCCTGCCACCATTTTTACGACATTCCACGCTGTTTCCTTCTTCAAATAATGCCTTTGAAGACCCAGAGCAGTTTTCTACGATTCCTTGCAATGTTGTCCTTGAGATAATAACAGAAAGAGATAGACATGCCCTTCGGTGGCCCGTAAGCTGCCATTGGGGTTGTTTCATGACTTTACAATCTATTCTCACTATACTTTCGAAGAGTATATCCAAAAAACATTCAAAGTTGTCGAATGGTAACTAAAATTAAACTCAACCTCTCTTAAATTGCTTCACTCAGGGTGACCTCGATGCAATTTCACTACTGTGGTCTGCACAGCTACCTGTGTTGGACAGATATCAAGTCCGCGTGTGTAGGTATATGCACTGCTATGGTCTGCATAGTCTATGGTGCTGGACAGAAAAATTGTCTAGGTCTATAAATCAATGCACTGCGGTAGCCTGCTTAGCTCCCCATGCTGGACAGATATCTTTTCCAGGTTTATAGATCACTGCAGTGTTGAGGTCTCCCTCGCTCCCAGTGCTGGACAGAGAGCTATGAGAAAGTGAGGACTCAGATGCTGGAAATCAGAGTTGAGACTGTGCTGCCGGGAATATACAGCAGGCCAGTCAGTATCCAAGGAGAAGGAGAATCAACATTTCTGGCATAATCATTTCATCAGGAATCTGATCAGTGCTTATGCACGAAACTATGATTCTCTTACTCTTTGCATGCTGCCTGGCATTATGTCTGTTCCCAGCAGCACACTGCGGACAGATACCTAGTCTGGGTGGAGGTCAATGCACTGCTGTGTTCTGCATTGGTCCGCGTGCTGGACTGATATCCATTTCGGGTTCATATATCAATGCACTCCTGCGGTCTGCATCGCTCCCGGTTCTGGACAGTATCTCATCCGGATTTGTAGATTTGTGCTCTGCGTAGCACGGCGAACTGGACTGATATCACGTCTGTGGAAAAGATCAATGCACTGCTGTGTTCTGCATAGCTCCCAGTGATGAACATACATCTAGTTGGAGTTTAAAGATCGAGGCAATGCTGTAGTCTGCACAGCTCCCCGTGCTGGACAGTTGTCTAGTTTGGGTTTATAGAGCAATGCACTGCTGTAGTCTGCACAGTTTTCTGCACTCGGCAGATTGCTGGGTTGGACTGAGCAGACCTTGATCGACACAGTGTCGTGTGCTCGACAGATATCTCCTCTGATTTAATGTTTCTCTGTTATGGATTGAAAATATATTATACCTAACAATTTCAGCTGATCTGTAATGCCTTTCATAATCATTTTGTGATTGGACCCTCGGTTTTCCACTCCATTTATATTGCAGTGTGCCTATGCACAGTACATCATGTTGGTAAATACCCACGGTCCTGGCAGCAACCACAGCCTCTTCATTCAGAACCAGACAGCCATTCCCAACGGTTTCAGGTCTCCACGTAGCCAGAAATGAGAGTCTTCTGAATAAAGGCCATCCCCTTGGACAACGGCTCCAAAACAGCACCCCTCACCACTCCCCACCTCCAACTAACCACTTCAAAATATCCAGTTTGTAACGAGAGCAGTGGGGCCACTGGGAACATTAGGGAGCAGACCATCAGGGAGATGGAACAACACTTCCCATGACAGAAAATTTCAGACTGAACCCAACAGAATACACTGTGTCTCTAAGTTCTGTTATCTCCCTACATTTATTTAATATGCAGACTGTTATTCTTGCTGAAAAATGTCATAGTTTTACATATACCCACGTTACATTCCAGCTGCCAAGTCGCTTTCCGTTGCTTATCCAAATAGAAATTCTCCACCTCCTCTTGATAACCTAATTTTCTGATTATCTAAATTAGAATACATCTGTTGCAATTCTCTAAAAAGTTGCAAATCGTTGAGGTCCCAGTACTGGTCACTGTGTCACTGCAGTCGTTAATTTGTGATAAACTGATAATACACAATTATCCCTAAATTATCCTTTCTCCTGGCTCAATAACCAGTCCTCCCATATTCCTGTGTGGCTGTTTTGAAAGGATGAATGTTCTTTGTAATTTCCAATGGGCACGTAATGAGATATTAAAAGATCAGCTTCAATTGCTGGCCAACTGGCACGAATAGCTGAATAGCCACATTCTGTTGCTGTATAAAACTCTTGATGGCCTGAATAGCCTGCTTCAGTATAGGTGTAGTTATGAATGTTACTGAACATTTTGGAAGCATCCGTGAGCAGTCCACTTCTGACATTATGATGGAGGGAACGCCATTGATGCTACAGCTGGTGATAGACCATGATGACTCATGGTGGACCAGCTTCCATTTGCTTGGTCCTTTCGAAGTATATCCTACTTCACAGGAGGGAATGCCACATGACACAGTGGGCAGGATCTTCAATATGAGGTGGCTGAGATATTCCCTCCACCAGGACTGTGTGCTGGCTGCTCCAACAGATACTGTTAGTGACAGATCCATCTGGAAAAAGGTGTTTGGTGAGAATGCTTCATTCTTTTTGGTTCCCCCTTCAGTTGCCCCAGTCTGGTTGCTGTGTACTTGATGTCTCTCCCTGCTTAGTCAGTGGTGGACGTGTGTAGACACACTTGCTGATGGGCATGAAGTCCCAGTCCCAGAGTATGTTCTTTTTCCTTCTCACCCGCAGTGCTTCCTTTGATTTGTTTTCAATGTCAAGGGGAACTGAGTTATCACTGAGGGGTGGGGTGGAGAGTAGCAGGATTTATCAATCCTCAGGCGATTTCCTTGACCACCTTTGACCAGTTAGCGTGAGATCTCCGGGGTCCTGAAATCAATGTTGTGGAATTGCAGGGTAACCTCTTCCCTGACTTATACCCAGGGAATCCCCATCACATTTGGGCCTGTCCTGCCGGTGGGACAGACATACCCAGGGATGGTGACAGTGCTTCATGAAGCATTACCCATCAGGCCTGATTCTTTGAGTAAGATGGTGTCAGTCTGTTTTTTAACTGGGAATGTGATGCTGGAAAAGCACAACAGGTTAGGCAGCATCCGAGGAGCGGGGAAATCAACTTTTTGAACATCAGCCCTTCATTAGGGATGAGATTTCTGGGTTGGGTGGCTGAGAGACAAATGGAAAGGGATTGAAGCTGAGGGCAAGGTAGCTGAGAATGTGATAGACAGGTGAAGATGGGGTAGAAGCTGATAGGTCAGAGAGGAGAGCCAACTAGAAAAAGGGAAAAATGAAGTTCAGGTCAAGGGTGCGGTGCCGAGTTGGAGGCTTCGGATTGTGATAATGTAGGGGGAAATGAAATGCGAAAAATGATGAAATCTACATTGACCCTGTTCAGTTGCAGTGACCCACGGCGGAATATGAGGCGTCTTCCTCAAGGTTTCGGCTGGTTATTGTTTCTCGATGAAGAAGCCAGGACCTGCATGGCCTTGATGGAGTGGGAGGCGGAGTAGAAGTGTTCAACATGGGGCGGCGGTGGTGATTGCTGCGGGTGTCCAAGAGACGTAGTCTGAAATGATCTGCAAGATGGCGTCCAGTACCCACGATGTAGAGGAGACCAAATTGAGTGCAAAGGACACTGTCGATGACATTGGCGGAGGCACAGGTAAGTTACTGTCGGATGCAAAAGGATCCTTTGTGGCTGTAGATGGATATCAGGCGGGAGGTGTAGGCGCAGGTTTTGCAAGTCTAGCGGTGGCAGGGGAAGGTGCCAGGAGTGGGATGAGGGCTGGCGGGCGTCTTTCTGACAAGGAAGTCGTCGATGGAATGGCCTCTGATCAGGGTCGTGAGGGAACTATATTCCAAGTTGTGGGGTCTCTTTGTAGTTGGCGCAAATGGCGACGGATGATGCGATGTACACAGACGTTGGTGGGGTGTGAGGTGATGGGTGTCTGTCCTTGTTGCCTTGGGAGAACGAGGGTTGGAAGGCACAGGTGCAGGAAGTGTAGGAGATGCGCTGGATAGCTTCATCAAACATGTGGGAAGGGAAATTGTAATCTTTGAAGAAGGAGGCTATCTTTTTTTTTCTGAGGTGGAATTGGTCCTCCTGGGATCTGTTGGGACGGATATTGAGCAATTGTGAATAAGGAATCGCGTTTTTACAAGAGTCAGGATAGAAGGAGTTGTAGTCTCTATGGAGGTCAGTGCGCTTCTAGGAAATATCCATTGTTAATTGGTCTCTAGAAATTTAGATGGAGAGGTCTAGGAAGGGATTAGGTGCCCAAGAAGGTCCAGGTGAAATTGTGGGTCGCGAGACTATATTTGTGAAATTGATGAGTTCAATCTCCTCGTGGGAGCACCAGGTAACTCCAATACAGTCACCAATGTAGTGGAGGAAAATATGTGGAATGGTGCTGAGGTAGCTGCGGAAGGTTTCCTGGAATATTCTGTACCCAATATTTTATAATGGACATTCCCCGAACATTCTATCCCTGATATTATTTGTGAACGGACGGACGTCAGTGAATTGCACAAACGGTCGGATGCCGAGGAAACTGACCCGGTTCCAAGGGGAGGAGACAATCTTCCGCAGTCCTTCAGGCAGTGAAAGGGTTGAGTACGTTTTCCCTGTGTTTCCATTTCTTCACGACACGGGATCGACCAAAATTTAGACGAAAAAGTAGTAATTTCGAAACTCCGTTTGTCTTCACTGAACTGGGAATGAATCCTTCAAGATCGCAACTTTTTCACCCTGCGTATTATGAACTGGAAAGAAATTACCTTTGCCTGCTCTCGAGTTATGGAGTTTGTGGGAATTTCTCAGGAACCATCTGTTCTTGTGGACGTGTCTCTCTGTGTTTGGGGATGGAGGATTTCTTGTGATTTGTGACATTTTTGGCAGTAATTCAGAATTTCCCATTTGTTATTGCAGCTCCAACTCTTTCAGTAATAATTCTCTGTGTGCAGTTACACATTTGATAATGTCCTTGGGTCCTCAGTCAGACTAGGAAATTTGCATACAGGCTGATGGATAATCTGCTTGTTTTTCTTCCTCACAGTTAACCCACTGACACTCTACGTCCTGCTTGAGAAAGATTGTGGATTGTCTCCATGTATGAGACGTTACCTGGTGGCCAGCGCAGCGGCAGATCTACTGGTCATTATCTTCGACATGATACTGAGAAAGATTCCCGTTGTTTTTGCAGAATTGTATGACACGTCCATTCCCGTGTGTAATATCCACGCTATCCTGGTTTATGCATCCATTGACTGTTCTGTCTGGTTCACCGTCACTTTTACCTTTGATTGGTTTGTGGCAATTTGCTGCCAGAAACTAAAGAGAAAATATTGCAGTGAGAAAACAGCGGTTGTGGTGCTGGGAGCAGTGACTATGCTGAGTTGTTTAAAGAACATTTTCTGGTATTTTACTCTCACAACTTGGTATTGGCTGAAGAACCGCCACTGGTATTGTGCTGCAAAAGATGGTGATCAATCCTCCCATGTCAGGGTCGCAATGCAATCCATATTTTCCACTGTAAAACCGGATCTCCAATTTCTCTTGATTCTGCTGCTCAATGGTCTCACCACCACACACATTTTAGTGACCAGTAAAGCCCGCAGGAGACTCCGAGCTACCACCACGGGGACGCTCAGTCGGACACAAAAATGAGAAATCGAATTAAATCCACCATTCTACTGTTTTTGATCTCTGCCAATTTCATCCTGCTATGGTCAATATTTATGCTGCATTCTATGTGGGTCCGGTTTCAGGAAATTGTGAATACCGCTGTACATCTCCATTGTTATCTTTGTGATTTGGGCTTCATGATGCAGGTTTTCAATTGTTGCACAAACACCACGATATATATAGTGACGCAGAATCAGTGCAAGCGTACATTCCCAGGTGCAAGGGTATGTTACCCAGGTGCAAGTGTACGTGACGTCTCTGATCGTGTTTTCGGGATCCTTAAGGGGGGGGGGGGGGTGGAGCATCACGAAGTCGTGAACCACATTGGCACCAACGGCACAGGTAGGAAGAGGGCTGAGGATGTTCGGCAGGCTTTCAGGGAGCTAGGTTGAAAGCTCAGAGTTAGAACAAACAGAGTTGTTGTCTCTGGTTTGTTACCCGTGCCACGTGATAGAGGGTCAAGGAATAGGGAGAGAGAACAGTTAAATGCGTGGCTACAGGAATGGTGCAGGAGGGAGGGATTCCGGTTTCGATTTTCTTTCAGAGGAATGTGGGACCTCTATAATCAGGATGGTCTACACCTGAACCTGAGGGGCACCAGTATCCTTGGGGGGAGGTATTCTGGTGCTCTTGTGGGGTGGGGGGGGGCGTGAGGGTTTAAACTAACTCTGCAGGGGCTTGGGAACCTAGACTGTAGCTTGAGGGTGCAGGACCTGGAGTGTAGGGAGGTTAGGAACATGGCAAAATCTTAAAGGAGGGTGCTTGTAAACAGGAAAGTGGCTCAAGTATTTATACTTCAATGCAAAAATTATACGAAATAAGGTAGGTGAACATGCAGCGTGGGTTGGAACCTGGGATTTCGATGTTGTTGCTATTACGGAGACATGGTAGAAGAGGGACAGGATTGGCTGTTGCAGGTTCCAGGGTTTAAAAGTTTTAGTAGGGTCAGAGGTGGTGGTAAAAGAGGGGGAGGTGTGGCATTGCTTGTCAAAGATAGTATTACAGCGGTGGAAACGACGATGGATGAAGACTCGCCATCTGAGGTAGTTTGGGCTGAGGTTAGGAATAGGAAAGGTGAGGTCACCCTGTTAGGAGTTTTCTACAGGCCTCCTAATAGTCCGAGAGATATAGAAGAAAGGATTGCGAGGACGATTCAGGAGGAGTGAAAGTAAGAGGGTGGCTGTTATGGGGTCTTTAACTTTCCTGATATTGACTGGGAAAGCTGTAGCCCGAGTTCGTTAGATGGGTGGGTGTTGGTCCAATGTGTGCGGGGGGGTTTCCTGACACAATATGTAGACAGGCCAACAAGAGGTGAGGCCATACTGGATTTGGTTCTGGGTAACGAACCAGGCCAGATATTAGAATTGGAGGTAGGTGAACACTTTGGGGACAGTGACCACAATTCGGTGACTTTTACTCTAGTGATGGAGACAGATAAGTGTACAGTGCAGGGCAAGAGTTATAGCTGGATGCAGGGAAATTATGATGCGGTGAGGCACGACTTAGAATGGAAAAGTAGGCTTCAAGGCAAGGGCGCAATTGATATGTGGAGCTTCTTCAAGGAGCAACTAGTGAATGTTCTTGATCAGTATGTACCTGTCAGACAGGGATAAAAGGGTCGTTGTTAAAGGGAAGAGGCCGGCCTATGTAAAGATGAGGCTTGAAGTTTCAATTGGGGCGAATGAGAGTTATAAGGTAGCAAGGAAGGATTTGAAGAGAGAGCTTAGAGCAGCAAGGAGGGGACATGAAAAGTACTTAGTTGCTAGGATTAGGGAAAATCCAAAGGCTTTCTATAGGTATGTCAGGAATAAAAGAATGACTAGGGTAGTAATACTTCCAGTCAAGGATAGTAGTTGGAAGTTTCGTGTGGAGGCTGAAGAGATTGGGGAGACACTGAATGAATACTTTTCGTCAGTATTCAACTCTGGAACAGGACATTGTTGCCGATGTGAATACTGAGTCACAATGAATTAGAATGGACGGCTTTGAGGTATGTAGGGAAGAGGTGTTGGAAATTCTGGAAAGAGTGAAAATAGAAAAGTCAAATGGGCCAGATGGCATTTATCCTCGGATTCTCTCGGAAGGAAGGGAGGAGATTGCAGAGCCATTGGCCTTGATTTTCTATATCCTCGTTGTCTACAGAAATAGTGCCAGATGACTGGAGGATAGCAAATGTGGTTCCGTTGTTCAAGAAGGGGAGTAGGGATAACCCTCGTAACTATAGGCCGGTAAGTCTTACTTTTGTTGTGGGCAAAGTCTTAGAGAGAATTGTAAGGGATAGGATTTATTAACATCTGGATAGGAAGAATGTGATCAAGGATAGACAGCATGGCTTTGTGAAGGGCAGGTCGTGCCTCACAAAACTTAATGAATTAGTTGAGAAGTGGACTAAAGAGGTGGACGAGGGTAAAGCGGTAGATATGGTGTATATGGATATTAGTAAGGCACTTGATAAGGTTCCCCATGTATGGCTACTGCAGAAAATACGGAGGTATGTCATTGAGGGTGAGTTGGAGGTTTGGATTAGGAATTGGCTGGCTGGAAGAAGACAGAGGGTAGTAGTTGTTGGTTAAGTTTCATCTTGGAGTGCAGTTACTAGCGGTTTTCCACAAGGATCTGTTTTGGGACTATTGCTGTTTGTCATTTTCATAAATGACCTGGAGGAGTAGCTAGAAGGATGGGTGAGCAAGCTTGAGGATGATACGAAAGTCGGTGGAGTTGTTGACAGTGAGGAAGGATGTGTCAGGTTACAGCGGAATATAGATAAGCTGCAGAGCTGGGCAGAAAGGTGGCAAATGGAGTTCAATGTGGGTAAGTGTGAGGTGATTCACTTTGGTATGAGTTACAAAAAGATGGGGTCTGGGCTAATGGTCGGATACTTGGTCGTGTGGATGAGCAGAGGGATATTGGTGTCCATGTACACAGATCTCTGAAAGTTGCCACCCAGGGAAATAGTGCAGTGAAAAGGTATATGGCATACTGGCTTTTATCGGTGGAGGAATTGAGTTCCGGAGACCTGAGGTCATGTTGCAGTTGTATGAGACTCTGTTGCGGCCGCATCTGGAGTATTGTGTGCAGTTTTGTTCGCCGTACTATAGGAAGGATGTGGAGGCACTGGAACGGATGCAGAGTAGGTTTACCAGGATGTTGCCTGGTATGGTAGGAATATCGTATGAGGAAAGGCTGAGGCACTTGGGGCTGTTTTCATTGGAGAAAAGAAGGTTTCGGGGTGACATGATAGAGGTGTACAAGATGATTTGGGGTTTTGATATGGTTGACGGTGAGAACCTTTTTCAACGTATGGAGTCAGCTATTACTAGGGGGCATAGCTTTAAATTAAGGGGTGGTAGGTATAGGACAGGTGTTAGAGGTAGATTCTTTATTCAGCGAGTCGTGAGTGCATGAAGTGCACTGCCAGTAGCAGTGGTGGACTCTCGCTCTTTGTGAGCATTTAAATGGGCATTGGATAGGAATACGGAGGATAGTGGGCTAGTGTGGGTAAGGTGGGCTTGGATCGGCGCAACATCGAGGGCCAAAGGGCCTGTACCACGCTGTATCGTTCTATGTTCTAAGTTCAGACAGCTTCTGAAGAATGTGCTGAAATGTCAATTTACCTAAGTTCAACAATCAATCAAATACAGTCGTTATTTAATCCACTCAGGATTTCCTCATATCAGTTCAGAGTTTCAGAGATGAAGCAGTCTGTCTCTCTGTTAACAGACTGAGGGTAGCTCTGGTCTGTCCAACACTATCCCACAGTGGGTTTACATGGACACATTAGAATGGTTCTCACAACTTAGTGGCCAATGGGAAACGGGAACATCTAACTGACTGTATTCTATCACTTCAATTCGTAAACAAAACTGTTCATTAAAACGCACCAAGCTTCAGAGTGAAAGGTATTGTTGTTTGCCTTTGCTTTGAAGAAGCTGGGCTGGAGAGAGAAAGACCCAGCACAAAGTCCTCGTCCACAAGAAGGGGAGGGATTGGGCTTGAACTCAGAAGTTGGGTTTAAGTCCTTCCGTCCTTGCTTTCACCTCTGCGTCCCCCCACTCAGACCTGGCCTTCTGCACAATTCATCTCAGCCTTTTTCATTCTCCCTCCATATCTCCCTCCAATGCTCACACTGTTCCTCTGTTTCTCACTCCGCCTTCCATTTACACAGTCTATTTCACTGTCCTCCGCTCCCCATTCTCCTGCGCTCTCTGCGTTCTGCACTCGTTACATCGCAATCTCCCTCTGTCCAATTCTGTCTTCCTCGAATCCTCTTTTTGCATTCCATTGCTGGGGGAACAGAAGAGGGGTGTGGATATTCAGGCCGATTCTGGGGAGAACAGATGAATGTGGCGTGTCAGGCTGTTGCTCAATTAACATCCTGGGGCTTGGGACAAATGTCCTTTCTCGTGGATACAGTGAATGTGAGAGCATTAGTCGTTGCAAGGAGGTAATATTGGGGAGGCACCATCGGCTGTGGAAGGGACTAAAGGGTAGGAGTTGGACAACAGGCTACTTCACACGAAGAGACTGTGTGGAACCCATTGTAGGTACCCATTTATCTGAGTGGGCACGTAATCATAGGCCAGTTCGAGAGAATTAACTAGGGAGGGTTATGTGACCAATGCTCAGGGTAGGGAGAGTGCGGGTGAGTGAGTGTGATGGTGAGGGAGAATTCGGGGGGATGAGCGTGACTGTGTGGACTGTGCAGTAGAGTAGGTTTGACGGTGCTGGATTGTATGAGGAGTGAACATGACGGTAGGAGACTGTGCATGGAGATTGAGAGGCACCGTGGGGTAGTGTGCAGGAGACTGAGTGCGATGGGAGGGGAAATATTCAGGGGGACTGCACATGATAGTGTGGGAGTTTGTGGGGGAGAGCGCGTGATGTGGTATGAGTGTGTGGGGAGGGAGTGTAATGGTGTGGGAGTGTGTGGGGAGTGAGTGTGATGATGATGGAGCATGATGGTGGGGAAGTGTGCAGAGGAGTGAGGGCTATGAAGTTGGCGTGGGAAGGGTAGAGCGTGTCACAATGGAGGAGTGTATAGGGGAAATAAAAGTGATGGTGAGGGAGTGTGAGCGGGAGTGAATGCAACAATGAAGCCGGGTGCAGGGGAGTAAGCGTGATGGTGGGGTGTGTATAGCACTGTGGGCGTTATAGTGATACAGTTTACGAGGATTGAGCAAAATGTTGGGGAACTCCTTGGGGGAGTGAGCATGGTAATGTGGGCATGTGGGAGGAAAGAGAGCATAACGTTAAGGGGAGCGTGTGGGTTAGGAAGTACGTTTGTCAGTGAGTGCGGGAGTGAGCATGAAGGTGACAGAGCTTGTTGGAGAGTCAGCTTGACTAAGGGAAGTGCGCAGGAGTGTGAACATGATGGTTTGGGCATGTGCGGGCAAGAGAGGGGTACAGTGGAGAAGAGGGTAGGGGAGTGAATATGATGGTGGGGAGAGAGTAGTGAAGTGACTACGATGGTGCAGTAGTATGCAGGGGAATGAGTGTGACTGTGATGGAGTTTCTGGGGAATGAGTGTGATGGAAGCAAGTTTGATGGGAGATGGTATGACAGTGGGAGAGAGTGCTGAGGAATGGGTCTAACGGCAGGGCTGTGCGTGGATGAGTGAGCAGAACAGTGAGGAGGTGTGCAGTGGAGTAATGTGACGGTAGGACAGTGTGCGGGTTATTGCTCATTTTGGTGTGGCGGTATGTAAGGAAGTGTGCGTGAGGTGGGGGCGTATGTTTGGTCGTGAGTGTGATGGTGGGGCCGTGTGGAGAGGAGTAAATGTGACCGTGGTGGATTGTGTGGGGGAGTGAATGTGACTGTGGGGAGCATTCAGGGGAGTGAGCATGATGGTGGAGAGTGTGTGAGTGAGTGAGCGTGATGGTGGGCATATGTGTGGGGAGTAGGCTTCACGGTGAGGCAGTGTGTGGTGGTGCGAACATGACAGTGGGGGAGTGTATAGGAGAGTGAACATGATGGTGGAGGGATTTGGGGGATGTAAGTGAGATGGTGCGCAAACGTGTGGGGAGAAAGTGCAATGGTAATGGAGTTTGTGATGGTGTGAGTTTGACAGTACAGGACCTTGCAGGGGAGTAAGCATGACGATGTGGGTGTGTAGGTGGAGTGAAAATGGCGTTGGCATTTGTGCATCTGAGCGGGCCTGTCCATAGGTGTGGGTGCAGCAGAGTAAGTTTGACAGTGGGGGAGTGTATGGGTGCATGCATGACATTGGCAGAGAGGACGAGGGAGTGAGCATAATGGTGGGGCAATATGTGAGGGAGTGAGCGTGATGGTCGGGGAGTGTGCGGGTGAGTGAGTGTGATGATGGGTGTATGTGCGGGGGAGTGAGAGTGAAGGTGGAGAAGTGTGCGGGAGGTGAGCATTACAGTGATGAAGAGGAAGGAGGAGTGAGCGTGATGAATTTGGGAATGTGCAGGGAAGAGGTAGTGACGATGGGGGAGAATGCATGAGAGTGAGTGTACAGTGCGGGAGTGTGTAGGATTAAGTGTGAAAGTGGGGATGTGTGCAAGGCAGTGAGTGTGATTGAGGGTAATTGTGAACGTGACAGTGGGCAAATGTGCGGGTAGGTGAATGACAGTGTGCAGTAATGTTTGTGAATGAATGTGATGGTGGAAAGAGCGAGTGTGACCATGGGACAGGGCGCAGGGAGTGATCATTATGATATTAGAGTATGCAGGGGAGAGAGTGCGACGTTGGTGGAGATTCCTGCTGAGTGAGTATGACATTGGGGAAATGTGGCGCAGAGAGCATGACGATAGGTTGGAGTGTGGGATGAGTAAGCAAACCAGTGCAGGAGTGTGCGTGGGAGTGAGTGTGATGGTGGGTTTGTATGCTAGTGAATGAGTGTGACAGTGGGCGTGTGCATGGAGAGTGACCGAACTTATGGGACAGTGTTTGGGGAGTAATTGTGACGGTGGCATAATGCAGTGGGGAATACGTGAAATGTCGGCGGCGTTTGTGGGGAGGTTGCACGATGATGGGAGAGTGAATTTGATGGAGAGAGTGTATATGGGTGAGAGTAATGGTTGGGGGGTGCACGGGAGAGTAAGCATAACATTCGGGAAGCAAGGGGGAGTGAGTATGATCGTGGGGGATTGTGTGAGGGATTGACTCTGACAGTGTTGGTGTGGGCGGGTAGTGAGTGTGATGGTGAGGGAGTGTGCGGAAAGTAACAATGACAGTAGGGGAGTGAGTCAGGGAGTTAGTGTCAGGGTAGGAAGTGTGTGAGGATTGAGCATGAGGGTGCGTGAATGTTTGGGGTAGTGACGGTGGGAGAGTGTGCATGGGCGGGGGTCTGATAGTGGGAGAATGCACGGGGAGGGAGATTGACGTTTTAGAAGCGTGTGGGGGCGTGAGTGTGATGATGCTGAAGTGTGCAGGTTAATGAGTGTGACGGTGGGGGAGAGTGCGGGAAAGTGAGTGTGATAGTGGTGGATTGTTGGTGATTGACTGTAACAAAGAGCAGTGTGCAGGGCAGTCAGTGTGACGGTGGGGGAGTTTACCTGGGAAGAACGTTGTGTAGGGGTGTTTGTGGGAGGGGAGTTAGCGTAACGGTGTGGCAGTGTGCAGGGGAGTGAGTCTGATGGGGGAGTGAGTATGACGGTGGAAAATTATCTGTGACACTGATTGTGACAGTAGGTGTGCGTGTGTAGAAGATTGTGTGTGACGGTGAGGGAGCATGCAGAGGAGTAGGTGTGATGGTAGGGGTGTGTGCAGGGAGGTGGGAGTGACTGGGTAGTGCATGATTGGGAGTGAGCATGATAGTGGCAGTGTGCATGGAGAGGTGAGCATGATGGTGGGGTGTGCTCGGTGGAGTGAACGCAACACTGGGGCAGGGTGCGGGGAGTATGAAAATAACACAGAGCGTGCGGGGAGTGAGTATGACATTGTCGATTATGTGGGGGAGTGAGAGGGACTGTGGGGAGTTTGTGGGGAAGAGAGTGGGAGGTTGGAGATCAAGTGTGGGAGTGAGTTGGACGGCAGTGGAGCATGCGGGTGACTCACTGCGATGGTGGGTGAGCGTGCGGGGGAGTGGGCATGATGGTGGGAGAGTGTGTGGTGGTGTGAGTGTGACGGTGGGTGAGTATGCCAGGGACTGTCTGCAAAGGAAGTGTGAGGGAGGGAGTGCGATGGTAGAAGAGTGCGTGGGGGAGTTTGTGTGATCGCGTAAACGTGTATAGGTGAGTGATTTGAAGGTGGGTGAGTAGACGTCATTGTGTGGGAGTGTGTGCGACAGTGAGCATGAGGGTGGGAGAGTATGTGTTCGACTGATTGTGGGGGCAAATGAGAATGACATTGGGTGAAACTGCAAGGGAGTAGGTGTGAATGTGGGAGATAATGTTGGAGAATGAGCATGTTGGTGTGGGTGTGTGTGGGGCGGTGAACATGATGGTTGGGGCATGTGCATGGGAGTGCGATGATAGGGGCTTGTGGGGAAGTGAGCGCAATGGTGGGGTTGTGAGAGTGTAAGGGTGGGGAAGAGTGTGTGCGAATGAACAGGATGGTGTGTAAGTGTACTGTGTAGTAAGCTTGACAGAGTGGAGAGTGTGGGGGTTGAGTTTGATAGTGGGTGATTGTGCAGTGTACTTAACATGATGTGAACTAGATTGTGGGGAAGTTGGGGCGAGTGAGGCATGTGCTGGGGGAGTGTGCAGCCGAGTGATGGTGATGGGGGTGGACTGTAGGGGAGTGAGTATTGTGTTGGGAATGTACGGGGAAGACAAAGTGATGGTGGACGAATGTGCAAAAATATGAGCATAAAGATGGAAGCGTGTGCATGGAAGTGAGCATGACGATAGGGGAGTGTGTAGCAGAGTGAACGTGATGGTTGGGGCGTGTGCAGGAAACAGAGCATGATGGCTGGAGACCTTTTGCGGGAGTGAGAGAAAAGAATGGTGAGGGATTGTGCAGGTGAGTGACTGCGACTCTGAGTGCATGTACACAAGAGAGAGCGTTACTGTGGAGCAGTGTGCAGGGGAGTAAGTGAGAATGTAGGAGCGCGTGTAAAGGAATGACTTTGGTGCTTAGCAAGTGTGCAGGAGAGTGGGCATGAGGGTGGGGAAGGGTGCAGGTGAGTGAGCGTGACAGTGGGGGGGATATGCACGGGAGTGAGCGGCACATTGATATTCCAAGTGTGAGATCGATCGTGACGGTAGGAGATCATGTTGGGTGCTGGTGAGGAGACACAGTAGTGAGCATTATAGTGGGGAATTAGGTGAGGAAATGAGTGTGATGGTGCGGGGGAGTGAGGGCGGTTTTGAGTGTGACAGTGCAATGAAGTAAGCGCGAATGTAAGCGTGACTATGAGGGAGTGAGTGTGAGGGGGTCAAGGTGACAGTGATGAAGTGAGTCTGAGAGGTTCAGAGTTGCGTTCACTGGGTGAGAGAGACGAGGTCAGAGTGACAGTGATGGAGTGAGTGTGAGGTGGTCAGAAAGACGGTGACAGAGTGAGTGTGAGGGGCAAGCGTGACGGTGATCGAGTCAGTGTCGGGGATCAGGGTGAAAGTGAGCGTGTGAGTGTGAGGGGGTCAAGATGACAGTGACAGAATGAATGTGAGGCGTCAGGATGACGGTGATGGAGTGAGTATGATGGAGTCAGGGTGAATGTGATGAAGTGTGTGTGTGAGGCGGTAAGGGTGACTGGGATGGAGAGAGTGTGCGGGGTTCACAGTGATGGTGACGGAACGTGCCTGAGGAGGTAAGGGTGACAGTGATGGAGTGAGTGTGAGGTGGTCAGGAAGATATTGACAGAGTGTGAGGGTGTCACTGTGACGGAGTGAGTATATGGCAATGAGGGTAGCAGTGATGGAGTGAGTGTGTGGGGTTCACGGTGATGGTGATGAAGTATGTGTGAGGGGATCTGGGTGAAATGAGGGATTGGGTTTGAGGGCTTCAGGGTGTCAGTGACGGAGTGAGTGTGAAGGGGTCTGGGTGGTGGTGATGGAGTGTGTGTGCGTGGGTCAGGGTTCTACCTGAGTGAGTTTGAGGGGTTCGTGGTGACAGTGACGGAGCGAATGTGAGGTGCCCAGGCTGACAGACTGAGTCTGAGGTGGCCAGGAAGACTTGAGAGTTTGAGAGGGTAGGAGCCAGGATGATGGAGCGGACTGGGTGTGATTGGGTTTGTGTGACAGAGTGAATGTGATGGGTCAGGGCGAAGGTGACGAAGGGAGTGTGAGGTGGTTAGGGTTACAGTGCTGGAGTGAGTGTGAAGTAGTCGGGGTGACAGTGAGGGGTGGTGTGTGAAGGGGTAAGGGTGTGGGGTATACAGTGAGTGTTAGCAGTCAGTTTGATGGAGGGAGTCTGATGGGGACAGGGTGAGAGTGACAGACTGAGTTTAAGGACGTCAGGATGAAAGTGAGGTAGTGCGTGTGAGGGGGTCAGCTAGGCTGTTACAGAATGTGTGTGAGTCTGATGGGGTCAGGGTGATGGAGACAGAATGAGAGTCAGCGATTGAGGGTGAAAGTTAATGAGTAAGTGTGATCAGTTTAGATGATGGTAACACAGTGTGAGAGAAGCGTTCAGGAACATGGTAACGGAGTGAGTGCGAGGGGTCAGAGTGTCGGCGATGGAGAGAGTTTATGAGTGTCAGAGTTAATGTGATGGAGTGATACTGAGGGGTTCAGGGTGACACAGACCTAGAGAGACTGAGGACATCAGCGTCATGGTGATGGAGTGAGCGTGATGGCGTCAGGATAATGGTGATAGAGTTAGTGTGAGGTGGTCCGAGTGATGGTGATGGAGAGAGATTGACGATGCCAACTTTACTGTGATGGACTGAGACTGAAGGGTTCAAGGTGACCGTGATGGACTGAGTGAGAGAGACCGAGTGTGATGTCTCCAGAGTGATTGTAAGGGGGTCATTGTGACAGTGATGGAGTGAGAACGAGGGTGTCAGTGTGACATTAATGGAGTGAGTGTGAGTGGCTCAGGTTACATTGATAGAGTGAGCGGAAGGACAAACTTGTGATGGAACGGACTCAGTGTGATTGTGTCAGGGTAACAGTGACAGAGAGGTATCAGTGTGTGCATGAACCAGTGAAAGTCTGAGTATAAGGCAATGTGTATAACGGGGGTGGAGTGATTGTTAGTGGGTCAAGGCAACGGATTGAGTGTGAGGGGGTCAGGGTTGCCGTGATGATGTGAATGTGATCAGACCAGGGTGAGGGCAATGGATTGATAGTGAGGCGAGTAATGGTGATCGAGCCAGAGTGTGTCCGAGGGAGTCAGGTTGATGGTGACAGAGTAAGTGTGATAGGGTCAGGCTGACAACAGCAGAGAAAGTGGGAGGCCATCAGGATGACAGAGTGAGTGTGAGCTGGACAGCGTGATGTAGAGAATGTGAGGAGTGATGGTTACGGTTATGGAGTGAGTGTGAGAATATCACGGTGACAAAGTCAGTATCAGGGTTTCAGGGTGATGGTGAAAGAGTGAATGTTGGTGAGTCAGGGTGACAACGATGGAGTGAGTGTGAGAGAGTCAGTGTGTCAGTGACGCAGTAAGTGTGAGGGGGTCCGTCTGACGGTGATGGAGTTACTGTGTGGGGATCAGGGTGACGGAGAAGGAGTTATTGTTACAAGATCTAGGTGACAATGATGGTGTTAGTGTGACGGAGTAAGTGTGAGGGGGTCATCGTGACCGTGATGGAGCGAGAATGAGGTGGTCAGTTTGACAGTGATGCAATGAGTGTGAGAGTGTCTTGGTGAAAGTGACCGAGTGTGTGTGAGGGAGGGAGGTTAGGCTGACAGTGATGGAGTGAGTGTGTTGAGATCCCGATGACGAAGTAGTGGGTGTACATGTATTGAGTCGGAAGAGATAGGAGAGGTCTTGAATGAGTACTTTTCTTCAGTATTTGCAAATGAGAGGGACCGTATTGTTGAAGAGGAGTGTATGAAACGGACTGGTAACTTCGAGGAGATACTTGTTAGGAAGGAAGATGTATTGGGCATTTTGAAAAACTTGAGGATATAGAAGCCCCTGGGGCTGACGAGATATATCTTAGGATTATGTGGAAAGCAAGAGAGGAAATCGCAGAACCGTTGGCAATGATCTTTTCATCTTCACTGTCAATTGGAGTGGCGCCAGGGGGTTGGGGAGTGGCGAATGTTGTGCCCCTGTTCAAAAAAGAGAATAGGAATAACCCCGGGATTACATTCAGCAAGCCTTACTTCAGTGGTAGACAAAGTAATGGAAAGGATACTGAGGGATAGGATTTATGAGTATCTGGAAATATACTGCTTGATTAGGGACTGCCAGCACGAATTTGTGCGGGGTAGGTCTTGCCTTACAAGTCGTATTGAATTCTTACAGGAGGTGACCAACCGTGCGGATGACTGTAGAGCAGTGAATGTAGTGTACATGGATTTTAGTGAGGCATTTGATAAGGTTCCCCATGGTAGGCTTATGCGGAAAGTCAAGAGGCATGGGATAGTGGGATGTTTGGCCAGTTGGATAGAGAACTGGCTAACCAGTCGAAGTCAGAGAGTGGTGGTAGATGGTAAATATACAGTGTGGAGCCCAGTTACAAGTGGAGTTCTGCAGGGATCAGTTCTGACTCCTCTGCTGTTTGTAATTTTTATTAATGACTTGGAAGAGGGAGTCGAAGGGTGGGTCAGTAAATTTGCAGATGATACGAAGATTGGTGGAGTTGTAAATAGTGAGGAGGGCTGTTGTCGGCTGCAAAGGGGCTTAGATATGATGCAGAGCTAGGCTGAGGAGTGGCAGGTGGAGTTCAAGCTGTCAAGTGTGGGGTTGTCCATTTTGGAAGGACAAATAAGAATGCGGAATACAGGGTTAACGGTTGCGTTCTTATTAAGGTGGAGGAGGAGAGTGATCATGGGGTCTATGTTCATAGATCTTTGAAAGTTGCCAATCACGTGGATAGAGCTTGTAAGAAGGCCTATGGTGTATTAGCGTTCATTAGCAGAGGAATTAAGTGCAAAATTCGTGAGGTGATGTTGCAGCTGTATAGGACCTTGGTAAGGCCACATTTGGAGTATTGTGTGCAGTTCTGGTCGCCTCATTTTAGGAAAGATGTGGAAGATTCGGAGAGGGTGCAGAGGAGATTTACCAGGATGTTGACTGGAATGGAGAATAGGTCGTCCGAGATAGGTTGAGAGTGCTAGACCTTTTCTCATTGGAACGGCGAAGGATGAAGGGAGACTTGATAAAGGTTTATAAGATGATCAGGGGAATAGATAGAGTAGACATTCAGAGACTTTTTACCCCGGGTACAACAGAATGTTACAAGGGGACATAAATGTAAGGTGAAGGGTGGAAGGTATAGGGGAGATGTCAGGGGTAGGTTCCCTTACCCAGAGAGTGGTGGGGGCATGGAATGCGCTGCCTGTGGGATTGGCAGAGTCAGAATCATTGGTGACCTTTAAGCGGCAATTGGATAGGTACATGGGTAGGTGCTAAAGTGAGTACAAATGTTTGGCACAACATCGTGGGCTGAAGGGCATGTTCTCTGCTATATTATTCTTTGTTCGATGTTCTGTGTTCTAAGCCGGAGTGGTTATGAGGAAATCGGGTGGATGCAGTGAATGTGATGTGAAAAGGATGTCAAAGATGGAATAAGTGTGATATGGCTACGGTGACGTCAATGGAGTGCGTCTGACGGGTCAGGTTAATATTTCCAGGGTGAGTGTGAGGTGGGGTCAGGGTGACAATGACCAAGTGCCTGTGAGTGGGTCGGAGTGGCAGTGAGAGAGTGAGCGTGAGGTGGCCAGGGTGACATTGACAGAGTGAGTGTGAGGGGTCAGGGTGATAGTTCCGGAGTGAGTGTGAGGATGTTAGGATGATGATGATGGAGTGAACGTGAGGTGGCCGGTTTGACAGTGATGGAATGAGTGTGAGGGGTTCAGGGTGACTTTGGTGGAGTAAGTGTGAGGTGGCCAGAGTTAGAGAGATGAAGTGAGAGAGTGTGAGTGGCCAGGGTGGTAGCTCCAGAGTGAGTGTGATTGAGTCACGGGGATGGTGAGGGAGGGATCGGATAAGGTCAGGTTGATAGTGATGGAATAAATGCGAGGAGGTCAAGGTGACAGTGATGGAGTGAGAGTGAGGGGAACAGTGTGAAAGTGATGGAGTGAGTGTGCGTGATTCAGGGTTATGGCGATGGTGTGATTCTGAGGGGGTCAGGGTGACGGTGAGGGAAAGAGTGAGAGAGGGTCAGGGTGACTGTGAGTATGATGGTGGGGAGTGTAGGGATGATGAAGTGATCAGCGGCGGGACAGGGTGCTGGTGATGGAGTGATTGTGAGAGTTTCAAGGTGACTGACTAAGTGTGAGGGAGCCAGGGTAGATGTGATGGAGTATATGTGATCATGTCAGAGTGAGGGTGATGGAGTGCATGTGAGGCGGATCAGTGTGATGGCGAGCTAGTGACTGTGTGATGGTTACTGTGACAGTGAATGAGTGAGTGTTAATGGTCAGGGTTATAGTAATGAAGAAGTGTGGAGGGGGATCTGGGTGAGAGTGACAGAGGGAGTGTGAGCGGTTCACGGTGACGGTGACTAATTAGGACTAAGTGAAGCAAGTTTACCTGTGACAAAATGAGTGTGAGGGGGTCAGTGCAACGGTGACATAGTTGAGTGTGGGAGTGTCAGGGTGACGGTGATGGAGTGAGTGTGAGGAAGGAAAGGTGACTGTGACGGTGACGGAGTGAGTGTGAGGGGTTCAGGGTGACAGTGATGGAGAGAGATTGAGGGTACTAGCCTTACTGTGATGGAGTCAGACTGAGGGGTTCAGGGTTAAAGTGACCACGTGAAACTGAGGGTTTCAGGATGGCAGTGATGGAGTGAGTGTGCGCGGGTCAGTGTGACAGTGACAGAGTGAGCGTGTAGGGGTCAGGGTGATGGTGCCAGTGTGTGTGTGAGATCGTCAAGGTGACAATGGCGGACTGAGTCTAATGGGGTTAGTGTGACATTGACAAAGCAAGTGTCAGGGAGTTGCGGGTGACAGTGACTGAGTGAGTGTGGAGGTATAGTGTGATGGAAATGGAATTAGTGCGAGTGGTCAGGCTGACAGTGAGGGAATTAGTGTGAGGGGACACAGTGACAGCGACTGAGTGTGTATGACGGGGTCAGGTTGCCTGTGACTGCGTGAGGGTGCCAGTGACGGGTGTTTATGAGGATAGTCAGTGTGATGGAGTGAGTGTGAGGGCTGCGGGTGATGCTGATTGAGGAAGTGAGGGTTTCAGGGTGATCCTGGGAGAGTGAGCGTGAGGAAGTCAGCGTGACACTGAACGATTGATTTTGATGGTTCAGGGTGACAGTGTGTGAAAGAAAAAGGTTGACGGCGTGAGAATGAGCGATTCAGATTGATGGTGATGGAGTGAGTGTGATGGGCTCAAGGTGACTGTGATTGCGGGAGTCTGTTGGGGTCCCGGTGACGGGAACAGAGTGAGAGTCAGCAAGTTAGCGTGACAGTAACAGAGTAAGTCTGATCAGTTTAGATGATGGTGACTAAGTGAAAGACGGGCGTTCAGGGTGACGGTAACTGAGTGAGTGTAAAGGGGTCAGGGCATCGGTGATGGAGTGAGTGTGCGGGTGTCAGAATGGTGGTGAAGGAGTGACTATGAGGGGATCAGAATGACGATGAAGGTTGAGTGTGAGTGTGATCGTGTGACAGTGACAGAGTGAGTGGAAGGGGATCAGTGTGTCGGTGATGGAGTATGTGTGTGAGGTGTTAGGATGACAGTGATGGAGACAGTTTGAGGGTGCCAGCGTTACTGTGATGAAATGAGACTGAGGGCATCAGTATGACACTGATGGAATGAGAGTGAGGGCTTCATTGTGAGGTGGCAAAATGTGCGTTAGAGGGTCAGGGTGATAACAATGGAGTGAATGTAAGAGGTTTCAGGGTGTAGGAGTGAGTGTGAGCTCATGAGGGTGAGAGAGAGAATGTTTTGGAGTCGAGTGACAATGACAGAGTGAGTGCGAGGGGGTTAGGGTGACAGAATGAGTGTGAGGGTGTCAGGGTGATGGTATCAGAAGGTGTGTGAGAGAGGGTCAGGATGACAGTGGCACAGTGAATGTGAGGGGATCAGGTGACCGAATGTAGTGGCTGTGAGGCTGGACAGCGGAACAGTTACAGAGAGAGTGTGAGGGTTTCAGGGTGACAGTAACTGTCTAAGTGCGAGGGGTAAGAGGGTCGCTGATGGTGTGACTGTGGTGGAGTCAGGCTGACGACATTGACTGAGTGTGAATGGGTCAGGGTGGAAGGGAGGTCTGAGTGTAGTTGGGTCTGGGTGACAAAGTGAATGTGTTGAGGTCAGTGTGACAGTGACGGAGCGTGTGTGCGGTGTTCATTGTTACAGAGATGGAGAAGTGTGAGGTGGCCCGGGGACAGAGTAAGTTTGAGATGTTCAGGATGACATTCAGGGTTTGAGTGTGACAGGGTCAGGGCGGCGGGGTGCACTAAGTGTAATTGGTCTGGGTGATCGTGATGGATTGAATGTGATGGGCTCAGCGTGACTGAGACAGAGTGAGTGTGGGAGTAATAGGGTAATGGCGAGGGAGTGAGTCTGATGGGATCAGTGTGACGGTGACAATGTGAGTTTCGGAATGAGGGTGACAGTGACAGAGCGAGTGTAGGTTGAATAGCTTGAAGGTGGTGGAGTTAGTGCGAGTGAGTCAGGGTGATAGTAACTGAGTTTGTGTGATGTGGACAGGATGACCGAGACTGTGTGTGTGAAGGGGTCAAGGTGCCTGTGACTGAGTTTGAGGGCGTCAGAGGAACAGTGACAGAGAGAGTGTGTGTGTGTTTTTTCGGTTTCCGTGATGGAGTAAATGTGTGGAGGTAAGGAAGACAATGACAGATGAGTGTGAGGAGGTCAGGGTGAGGGGGACAGAGTGAGTGTGAGAGTGTCACGGTGACCCTGACGGAGTGTGTGTGAGATGATCAGGGTGACAGTGAAGGGTGAGTGTGAGGAGATCAGGTGATGATGGAGTGATTGTGAGGGGCTCAGGATGAAGGAGTGTATTCGAGGAGGTCAGGATGACAACAATGGAGTGTGTGTGAGGTAGATGAGTGATGAATGAGTGTGAGGAGGTCAGGGTGAGGTGGATGAACTGTGTGAGAGTATCACGGAGACCCTGACGGAGTGTGTGTGAGTTAGACAGGGTGACAGTGACGGAGTGAGTGTGAGTGGATCAGTGTTATGATGATGGAGTTAGTGTGAGGGGCTCAAGATGAAGCAGTGATTGTGAGGAGGTCAGGATGACAGCGAAGGAGTGTGTGTGAGGGGATCAATGTGACAGTGAGTGAGTGAATATCAGGGGGTTAGGTTGATTGTGTCCGAGTGAGTATGAGGTATCAGGATGATGGTGATGGAATGAGTATGAGTGGATCAGGGAAACTGTGATGGAGTAAATATGAGGCGTACACGGTGGTTGTGACTCAGTGAGTGTGAGGGGTCAGGGTGCCTTTGACTGTGACTACAGATTTACTTTGACGGATTGCGTGTGATAGGCTCAGCGTGACAGAGACAGAGTGAGTGTGAGGGTGTCAAGGTGACGGTGAGGGATTGGGTCTGATGGGATCAGTGTGATGGTGACAATGTGAGTTTCGGAGTGAGGATGATAGTGACAGAGCGAGGGTAGGGGGAATAGCGTGATTGTGAAGGCATTAGTGCGAGTGGGTCAGGGTGACAGTAGGTGAGTATGTGTGAGGAGGACATGGTGACAGTAACTGAGTGAGTGTGAAGGGGTCAACGTGCCTTTGACTGCGTTTTAGGGCGTCCGGGTGACAATGAAGGAGAGATTCTGAGGGTTTCTGTGTAACACTGACGGAGTGAGTGTGATGGTGTCATAGGTTATGGTAATGTAGTGAATGTAAGGAGGTAAGGAAGACAGTGATTGATGAGTGTGAGGAGGTGAGGGTGAGGGGGATGTAAAGAGGGTTAGAGTATACTGGTTACCCTAGCGGAGTGTGTGTGAGATGAGAAAAAGTGAGGAATGCGGATGCTGCAAATCAGAGCTGAAAATGTGTTACTGGAAAAGCGTAACAGGTCAGGCAGCATCCAAGGAGCAGGAGAATCGACGTTTCGAGCATGAGCCCTTCTTCAGGATTCCACTTTCATCTGTGTGAGAGATGGTCAGGGTGACAGTGACGGAGTGAGTGTGAGGGTGGCAAGGTTATCACACTGACACGCCCTCATTAACTCCGTCACCTTCATCCTTACCCCTCACACTTATTCTGTCACCATCTCACTGACACCTCACACTCACTACATCACTGTTACACTGACCTCCTCACACTCACTCCATCACCGTCTGCCTGACATCTCACACTTACTCCTTCACTGCCAACCTAACCCCCTCACATTTACTCCACCAACATCACCCGGATCCCCACACAATCACTCCTCAACCGTCACGACCCAAACTCGTTCTGTCTCCGTCACCCTGACCCCTTCACACACTCAGTAGCACAGTAAACATTATCCATTAACCTGACCATCTCACACTCACTCATCTGTCACGCGGCCCACCACAAAATCGCTCCATCAAGGTCACCCTGAACCCCTCAGTCACTCAGTTATCGTCACTATGACGCCCTCACACTGACTTGGTCACTGTCACCCTGACCCCCTCACATTCACCATCACCCTGACCTCCTCACACTCATCCGTGACTGTGTCCCGAAAGTCCTCATACTTACTCCATCACCGTAACCTATGACACCCTCACACACATCATAACCCTGGCACTCTCACACTCACTCCATCAGCACCATGCTGAAACGCTCACACTCACTCCAGCACCATCACCCTAACCCCGTCACATGCACTCCATCACTGTCAACCTGACAACTTCAAACTCACTCTGTCACTGACACCCCGAACTCTTCACACTCACTCAGTTTCTGTCACTGTCACCCTCTTACGCTGACTTGGTCACCGTAACCTAACCCTTCCACAATCACTGTGTCATCATCAACCTTATCCCATCACACTCATTCCATAACTATCAGCCTGAGCACTCAATGCATTTTGTCACCATAACACAGACCCCCACACACTCACTAAATCACCATCACCCCGTCACCGTAATACTGATACCGTCACACTCATTCCACCACTGTCTCCCTGACAGACTCATAGTCAATCCATCAGTTCCACCTGGATCACCACACGTATCCTCCATCATTGTCACCCTGGCGCCTTCACATTCACTCAGTTATTGACAATCGGGCCCCCTCACACTCACTCAGTCACCGTCATTCTGTCCCCCTCACACTTCTCCATCACCATTTCCCTTACAGGGTCACAATCGTCACAATCACTGCATCAATGTCAACATGAACAAGCATACTCTGTCCTTATCATAGAACACAGAACATCGAACCATATAGCACAGAACAGGCCCTTCAGTCCACGATGTTGTGCCGACCACTGATCGTCATGTATGCACCCTCAAATTTCTGTGACCACATGCATGTTCAGGAATCTCTTAAATGTCCCCAATGACACTGCCTCCACAACTGCTGCTGGCAACGCATTCCATGCTCTCACATATCTGTGTAAAGAACCCGCCTTTAACATCCCCTCGAAACTTTCCTGCAACCAGCTTAAAACTATGACCCCTCATGTTACTCATTTTGCCCTGGGAAATATTCTCTGGCTATCACCTCTATCCATGCCTCTCATTATCTTGTGTACCACAATTAGGTCCCCTCTTCTCCTCCTTTTCTCAAATGAAAAAAGTCCGAGCTCAGTCAACCTCTCCTCAAGATAAGCCCTCCAGTCCAGGCAGCATCCTGGTAAACCTCTTCTGAACCAACTCCAAAGCATCCACATCTTTCTTATAATAGGGCGACCAGAACTGGATGCAGTGTTCCAAGTGCGGTCTAACCAAAGTTTTATAGAGCTGCAACAAGATCTCATGGCTCTTAAACTCAATACCCCTGTTAATGAAAGCCAAAAACACCATAAGCTTTCTTAACAACCCTGTCCACTTGGGCGGCCATTTTAAGGGATCTATGCACTTGAACCCAAGTTCCTTCTGTTCCTCCATACTGCCAAGAATCCTATCCTTAATGCTTTCAAATTCGAACTTCCAAAATGCATCACCTCGCATTTATCCAGGTTGAAATCCATTTGCCACCTCTCAGCCCATCTCTGCATCCTGTCAATGCCCCTCTGCAGCCTACAACAGCCCTCTATACTGTCAACGACATCTCCAACCTTTGTGTCGTCTGCAAACTTGCCAACCCAACCTTCAATCCCCTCATCCAAGTCATTAATAAAAATTACAAACAAGAGAGGCCCAAGGACAGAAGCATACACAGTCATGCTGAAGCACACACAGTCACGGTCACCCTGAGCCCCTCACACTCTGTAAGTGCCCGTCACCATGAGCCACTCACACTCAATTTGTACCACCAGCCTGAAATGCACACACCATCTGTCGCTCGGTCACTGTCAGCCTAACCCCCTCACACTCACTCCGTCACCATCACTTTGACTCTCTCACAGCCACACACTCACTGTCACCCTAACCCGCTCATATTCACTCAGTCACAGTTTCCATGACAGGGTCACAATCCATCAGTCACCATCACCATGACTCCGTCAATTAACTGCATCATTGTCACACTGACGCACAGATACTCACACAGTCACCGTCACTCTGTCCCACTCGCACGCACTCTATCACCGTAGTACTGACCCTCTCACACTTACTCTCTCACCGTCACCCAAAACCCCTCACACTGACTCTGCCATTGTCACACCGACTCCCTCACACTCACTCGTTCACTGTCAACATAACCCCGTCACGGTCACTACATTACTTTCACTCTGATTCCCTCACACTCTCTCTGTCATGGTCAGTCTGACCCCGTCACACTCATCCTGTCACTGTCACTCTAATTCCCTGACATCAGCTCTATCATCGTCACCCTGACCCAATCAGAATCCCTCCCTCACCATCAACGTGATGCTCAATCTCACTCCATTGCCGTGAACATTACGTCCTTACACTCAAACCCCAATTGTCACCCTAACAACCTCCTATTCACACCGTCACCGTCACAATGAGCCCCTCACTGTCACACTGTCACCCTGACTGTGTCACACATACCGCAATCCCTGTTCCCCTGACTATTCATAGAACATAGAACATAGAACATAGAACAATACAGCACAGAACAGGCCCTTCGGCCCACGATGTTGTGCCGAACTTCTATCCTAGATTAAGCACCCATCCATGTACCTATCCAAATGCCGCTTAAAGGTCGCCAATGAATCTGACTCTACCACTCCCTCGGGCAGCGCATTCCATGCCCCCACCACTCTCTGGGTAAAGAACCCACCCCTGACATCTCCCCTATACCTTCCACCCTTCACCTTAAATTTATGTCCCCTTGTAACACTCTGTTGTACCCGGGGAAAAAGTTTCTGACTGTCTACTCTATCTATTCCTCTGATCATCTTATAAACCTCTATCAAGTCACCCCTCATCCTTCGCCGTTCCAACGAGAAAAGGCCGAGAACTCTCAACCTATCCTCGTACGACCTACTCTCCATTCCAGGCAACATCCTGGTAAATCTTCTCTGCACCCTCTCCAAAGCTTCCACATCTTTCCTAAAGTGAGGCGACCAGAACTGCACACAGTACTCCAAATGTGGCCTAACCAAAGTCCTGTACAGCTGCAACATCACCTCACGACTCTTGAATTCAATCCCTCTGCGAATGAACGATAATACTCCATAGGCCTTCTTACAAACTCTATCCACCTGAGTGGCAACCTTCAAAGATCTATGTACATAGACCCCAAGATCCCTCTGTTCCTCCACCTGACCAAGAACCCTACCATTAACCCTGTATTCCGCATTCTTATTTGTTCTTCCAAAATGGACAACCTCACACTTAGCAGGGTTGAACTCCATCTGCCACTCCTCAGCCCAGCTCTGCATCATATCTAAGTCCCTCTGCAGCCGACAACAGCCCTCCTCACTGTCCACAACTCCACCTATCTTTGTATCATCTGCAAATTTACTGACCCACCCTTCGACTCCCTCCTCTAAGTCATTAATAAAAATTACAAACAGCAGAGGACCCAGAACTGATCGCTGCGGAACTCCACTTGTAACTGGACTCCATGCTGAATATTTACCATCTACCACCACTCTGACTTCGACCGGTTAGCCAGTTTTCTATCCAATTGGCCAAATTTCCCTCTATCCCATGCCTCCTGACTTTCCACATAAGCCTACCATGGGGAAGCTTATCAAATGCCTTACTAAAATCCATGTACACTACACTACATCCACTGCTCTACCCTCATCCACATGCTTGGTCACCTCCTCAAAGAATTCAATAAGACTTGTAAGGCAAGACCTACCCTTCACAAATCCGTGCTGGCTGTCCCTAATCAAGCAGTGTCTTTCCAGATACTCGTAAATCCTATCCCTCAGTACCCTTTCCATTACTTTGCCTACCACAGAAGTAAGACTAACTGGCCTGTAATTCCCGGGGTTATCCCTATTCCCTTTTTTGAACAGGGGCACAACATTCGCTACTCTCCAGTCCCCTGGTACCACCCCAGTTGCCAGTGAAGACGAGAAGATCATTGCCAACGGTACTGCAATTTCCTCTCTTGCTTCCCACATAATCCTCGGATATATCCCGTCAGGCCCGGGGGACTTGTCTATCCTCAAGTTGTTCAAAATGTCCAACACATCTTCCTTCCTAACAGGTATCTCTTCTAGCTTATCAGTCCGTTTCACACTCGTCTTCAACAATACGGTCCCTCTCGTTCGTAAATACTGAAGAGAAGTACTTGTTCAAGACCTCTCCTATCTCTTCCGACTCAATACACAGTCTCCCACCACTGTCCTTGATCGGACCTACCATCGTTCTCATCATTCTCAGGTTTCTCACATACGCATAGAATGCCTTGGGGTTATCCTTGATCCTATCCGCCAGGGATTTTTCATGACCTCTCTTAGCTCTCCTAATCCCTTTCTTCAGATCCCTTCTGGCTATCCTGTATCCCTCCACTGCTCTGTCTGAACCTTGTTTCCTCAACCTTATGTAAGCCTCCTTCTTCCTCTTTACTAGACATTCAACCTCCCTCGTCAACCAAGGCTCCCTCACACGACCATTTCTTTCCTGCCTGATCGGTACATACATATCAAGGACACGTCGTATCTGCTCCTTGAAAAAGTCCCACATTTCCACCACATCCTTCCCTGACAGCCTATGCTCCCAACGTATGCTCCTCAAATCCTGTCTTACAGCATCGTAATTTCCCTTGCCCCAATTGTAAAAACTTCCTTGTTGTGCGCACCTATCTCTCTCCATAACCAAGGTGAAAGTCACAGAATTGTGGTCGCCATCACCAAAATGTTCACCCACTAACAAGCCCACGACTTGTCCCGGTTCATTACCGAGTACCAAATCCAATATGGCCTCCCCTCTGGTTGGACAATCTACATACTGCGTTAGAAAAGCTTCCTGGACACACTGCACAAACACCGCCCCATCCAATCTACTTGATCTAAAGAGCTTCCAATCTATATTTGGGAAGTTGAAGTCGCCCATGACTATGACCCTGTGGCTTCTGCACCTTTCCAAAATCTGTTTCCCAATCTGTTTCTCCACATCTCTGCTGCTATTGGGGGGCCTATAATAAACACCCAACAAGGTGACTGCACCTTTCCTATTTCTGACTTCAGCCCATGCTACCTCCAGAGGCAGATCCCCCTCAAACTTCCTTTCTGCAGCCGTTATACCATTTCTAATTAGCAATGCCACCCCCCCTCCTTTTTTACCACCCTCCCTAATCTTACTGAAACATCTGTAACCAGGAACCTCCAACAGCCATTCCTGTCCCTCATCTATCCATGTTTCCGTGATGGCCACAACATCGTAGTCCCAGGTACCGATCCACGCCTTAAGTTCACCCACCTTATTTCTGATACTCCTTGCATTGAAGTATACGCACTTGAGCCCATCTCCGTGTCCGCAAGTAGTCCCTGTCAGTGCTACCTTCTCCACAGCCTCCCTACAGTCTTGAACATCCTGACACACAGCTAGCTTACTTGCTGGACTACAAGTCCGGATCCCATCCCCCTGCCAAATTAGTTTAAACCCCCCCGAAGAGTGCTAGCAAACCTACCCCCCAGGATATTGGTGCCCTTCTGGTTCAGGTGCAACCCGTCCTGTTTATACAGGTCCCATCTTCCCCAGAATGCAGTCCAATTGTCCAAATATCTGAAGCCCTCCCTCCTACACCATCCTTGCAGCTACGTGTTCAACTGCACTCTCTCCCTATTCTTTGCCTCTCTGTCACGTGGCACCGGCAACAACCCAGAGATGACTACTCTGTCTGTCCTAGCTTTTAGCTTCCAGCCTAACTCCTTGAGCTCTTGAATGACCTCCCCACCCCTCTGCCTACCTATGTCGTTGGTGCCAATGTGTACCACGACTTCTGGCTGCACACCCTCCCCCTTAAGGATTCTGAAGACATGGTCCGAGACGTCTCGGACCCTAGCACCCGGGAGGCAACAAACCATCCGAGAGTCTCGCCCATGTCCACAGAACCGCCTGTCCGTCCCTCTAACTAGAGAGTCCCCTATAACTAGCGCTCTCCTCTTCTCCCCCTTTCCCTTCTGAATCTCAGAGCCACAGACCCCTTCACTGCAGCTTACACCTGCAAGGCTGTCCCCCCCAACAGTTTCCAAAGCTGCATACTTATTTTTTAGGGGAACGACCACAGGGGAACCCTGCACTGCCTGTTTCTTCCCCTTCCCACCTCTAACTGTTACCCAGCTACCTCTGTTCTCTGGCGTAACTATGTCCCTGTAGCTTCTATCGATCACCCTCTCAGCCTCTCGAATAATCCTCAGCTCATCCAGCTCCAGTTCCCTAACTCGTTCGGTGAGGATCAGGATCTGACTGCATTTCCTGCACACGAAGTCGGCAGGAGTATCGGAGGTCACCCCTACCACAAACATCTTGCAGGAGGAACATTCCACCACCTGCGCTGCCATGACTGTACACTGTCTCCAAAAACAAGAACACTGGGTCAAGAACACACCCACTCAAATACTAATCACTTGCCTTCCCGCCCAGCTATGCGCTCCAACCTCACTTCCGCTGCCCGCTACAGGTAAGTAATTTTGAAACAAACTGTCTTACCTTAGCTGTAGTCTCCCGGGTTCGTTTTTCCTCGGCCGCTGCTCCCACTCAAATGACCGTTGGTGATTAAAGGGGGAGTATTTATACTCACCGTTCTCCTTCCCGGCTGCCCCTCTGTTTGCCGTCACTTCCTCTGCTGCTCCCGCTCTTTTTGTGAGGAGAGAGGAAAAAAAAACCCGCTGCCCGCTACAGGTAAGTAATTTTGAAACAAACTGTCTTACCTTAGCTGTAGTCTCCCGGGTTCGTTTTTCCTCGGCCGCTGATCCCGCTCAAACCCTCAAACCCTCCCATTCAACCTCAAACCCTCACTGTCACGCTGTACCCCAACACTCACAGTAAACCTGTCTACATCACACTGACGACCTCGTCTTAATTATTAACCTCTCCCACTTACTACGTCACTGTCACTCTGACACCTCACACTCAGTCTCCCAATATCACAATGACCGCTCACACATACCACATCATTGTCACCCCGACCCACTCACAATCTTTCCACCACTGTCACCCTGACCTCGCCACATTCACTTGGTCACGGTCATCCTGCCCCCCACACTCACTCCATCACCATCACTCAGACTTCCTGAACACTCATTCCATCACCATCACCCTGACCCCCTCACACTCATTCCGTCACTGTCGCCCTGACCCCTTCACACCAACCTTATCCCCATCACAGTACCCCCACACACTCTCACCATCACTGTCACCCTCAATTCCTGATGCTCACGATGTTACCGTCACACTGGCTTGATCAAACACAGTCCCTCACTGTCAACCTGATACCCTCACACTCACTCCGCCTCTATCACGCTGAGCCCATCATACTCAGTCCGTCAGAGTAACCCTGATAGTCACAGTCACGGGTACCCTGACCCACTCACTCAGTCACTATCACTATGTGCCACTCACACTCACCCCGTCAATGTTTCCCTGATCCCCGACACTCGCTGGGTCACAATCAACCTGGCACCCTCACACTCCTTCACTCACCGTCACCCTGTCTCCCATTCACTAACTTTATCACAACCACAAGACCTACCTTACACTCACTCAATCACTGTCACCTACATCTCCCTGACACTCACTTTGTCACCGTCACAATGACCCCATCAGAATCACCGCCTGACCCACACCCTGATACCCTCACACTCACACCATCTCTATCACGCTGAGCCCATCACACACAGTCTGTCACAATTACCATGACTAGTCACAGTCATAGGCATCCTGACACCTTCACATTCACTCAGTCACCGTCACCGTGTCCCCTGACATTCACTCCGTCAATGTCACCCTGACGCCCTCGCAATCACTCTGTCACCCTGATCCTTCACACACTCTCCATCACCATTACGCAAACCCAATCACGCTCAGTCACCCCGCCACCCTGACCCCCTCACGCTCAAAACCTCATTGCCATCCTGACCACTTCAACCTCACTCTGTCCGCTGACCATCTCACACTCATTCCGTCTCTGTCATCCTGGCCCCTTCATTCACTCTGTCATTATCACCGTGACCCCATCACATTCACTCTGTCGCCGAGACTGTTTGAACCCCCTCACACTCAAACCCTCAAAATCATCCTGACCACTTCAGGCTAACTCTGTTACTATGAACCTGACCCATTCGCACTCAATCCGTCAGCGACAACCTTACACACTGCACGTAGTCAATCACCATCACACTAAACATCTCACACTTACTCTGTCACTATCACACTGACCTTCACGCACTTACTCCATCACTATCAATCTGAACGCCACACATTCACACATTCACTATCTTTCTGAAACTCTCACACTCCCTCTGCAACTGTCATGCTGTCCACCTCACACTCATTGCATTACTGTCACCCTGCCGTCCTCACACTCATTCTGTCACCCTGATCCCCTCACACTCACTCTGGCATTTTCACTTTGACCTTCTCACATGCACTCGCTAACCATCACACTCATTCTGTCACCATGACCACCTCACACTCAATCTGTCACCCTGAAACCATTCACACTCACTCTGCTGTTGTCACCCTGACCCTCTCGCGCACGCTTTGTCACCATCACACTGATACCCTCACGCTCACTCCATCGCTCTCACGCTGACTCCCTCAATCCCACTTCGTCATTGTCACCCTAAATCACTCAGTCTCACTCAATCACTGTAATGCTGGCACCCTGAAACTCTCTCCATCACTACCACCCTAACCCCTCACACACACTCCATCAACGGTACACTGAACCCCTTAGACTCACTCTGTCACTGTCACACTCACACCCTCACACTCAATCTGTCATCGTCACATGATCCCATCACACTCCTTCACGACCAACTTGAAACTCACACTCACTTGATCACTGACACCCTGACCTCCTCACACTCACTCCATTACCATCACCCTGAACGTCTATCTCTCACTTGGTCTCCAATATCAAACCTGATCACAGTTACTCTGCCACTGTCACGCTCACTTGCTAACTCTCACTCGGTCCCCATCACCCTGACCTCATCAGAATCTCACAATCACAATGACCGGACGCCCATACCACTCAGTCCATAGCCGTCAATCTGAATCGCCCACTCTCACGGCATCACCTTGACTAGCTCTCACACACACACACACACGCACACTCCCTCACACCTTGAACTCTCAAAATCAAACCCTAAGTGTTACACTGACTCCGTAAACGTCAGTGTTATCCCCAAGCAATCACTGTTTCATTGTCACCCTGGCCTCTCTCACACACTCTCCTAGAATTAACCTGAACCGCTTTCACTCACTCCATCACCATCACACTGACCCCTCACATTCATTCCATCACCATCACTCTGTCCCATCACAATCACTCCGTCATCGTCACCCAGACCCGGTCGCACTCACTCCATCATTGTTACCCTGACCCACTCACAGTCACACGCTCACTGTCACCTGACACGCTCACACTCACTCCATTACTGTCATACTCACAACCTGACACTAAATCTGTCCTCGTCACTCTGACCCACACACATTCACTCCTTCACTATCAGCCTGACACCCGCATTATTACCCCCTAACACTCAGCACATCACTGTCACCCTGATCCCTCACACTCACTCAGCCTGAACCCCTCACACTCACTCCATCACCGTCACCAGGAGCACTCACAATCCCTCCATCACACGCACCATCTTCATAGACACTCCTTCAATGTCACCCGGGCCCCCTCACACTCACTCAGTCACTGTCACCCTGACCGCCTCACATTCCCTCCCTCACTGTCACTCTGACCCCCTCCCACTAACTCGATCACCATCACACTATCGCCCCATGCTCAGTCTGCCACTGTCACACTGAGTCCCTGACACTCACTCCGTCTTTGTCACGCTGAGCTTTTCACACTCACTCCCTCAATGTCACACTGAAACCCTCACACTCACTTAGTCAACGTCAGAGTGTCCCCCTCACAATCACCCCGTCACTGTTTCCCTGAACCCCTCACATTCATTCCGTCGCCATCACCCTGATAACTCACACTCACTCGGTCGCAATCAACCTGACCCACTCCCACTCCCTCCATCACTATCACACTATTAGCCCTACACTCAGTCGGTCACTATCACCCTGACTCCCCGATACTCACTTTGTCACAATTACACTGATCCCATCAGACTCACTCCCTCGCCGTCACCCTGACACCCTCATACTCACTCTGTCTCTGTCACAGTGAGCCGATCACACACTGTATGAGAACGTAACCCTGACTAGTCACAGTCACAGGCACCCTGACCTCCTCAAACTTAGTCACCATCACTGTGTCCCCCTCACACTCACTCCATCACTGTCACCCTGACCTCCTTACAATCTCGAATTAACTCTGACCCTCCTCACACTCTCCTCATCACCGTCACCCCGACCCAATCACACTGAATCCGCCCAGCCACCTTGACATCTTTCCACTCAAAGCCTATATGTCATCCTGACCACCTCAGATTCACTTTTTCCTCTGACCACCTCACGCACACTTCATCTCTGTCACCCTGGCCACCTCACAATCACTACATCATCCCGACCTCCTCACATGCACTCATTACTGTCACCCTGACCCCCGCACAATAACTCAGTCACTGTCAACCTGACCCCCTCGCACTCACTCCTTTCGTGTCACCCTGACCCCTCACACGCTGTCCATCAATGTCTTCCTGACACCTTCACAGTCACTCCGTCGCCCTGACCCAGCCACAATCACTCCACAACTATAATACTTAGTCCGTTAAAACCAGTCTGTCACTTACTCCGTTAAAATCAAACATACCCTGACATGCACTCTGTCACTGTCAGCCTGAGCCAAGCACACTCAGTCCGTTCCATCAGCATTACCTCCTTGCAGTCACTCTTCCACTGTAACCTGACTACCTCACACTCAATCCGTTACTGTCACCCTGACTCCCTCACACTCCCTCTGTAACTGTCACGCATATCACCCTCACACTCACTCCGTTGGTGTCACTCTGCTCTCCTCACACTCATTCTATCGTCCCTGTTCCCTCACACTCACTCTTACATTGTCACCCTGACCCTCTAACACGCATTCTGTCACAATCGCCCTGACCCCAGCATTAACTGTGTTCCTTGACTCACTCACACTCACTCAGTAACCGTCATCCTGACTCCCTCACACTCACTCTGTCATCCTGACCCCCTCACACTCACAATCGCATGGTGATCTGACCCCTCGCACACACTCCATCACTGATACACCTACCCACTTACACTCACTTCTTTACTGTCACACTCACACCCTGACACTCCATCTGTCATCGGCACTCTGATCCCTTCACACTCCCTCCTTCACCAGCAGCCTGACACTCGCAAACTCACTCAATCAGGGTCATCCTGATCCCCTCACACTCGTTCCAACCCCTCACCATGATCGCCCCACACATACCCGTCACTGTCACCCTTACCTCTGCACAATCAGTTCATCATTGTAATGTATGATACTCTCACAGTCACTCCATCACTGAAACCTTGGGACCCTCATATTCACTCTGCCACTGTCACAATAATCCACTCACACTCACTCCTACTCCGTCACCCTGAAAGCATCACACTCACATCCTCAATGTCACCTGACACTCTCACACGCACTCCTTCCCAGATACTCAGACCCCCATATTCTCACCCCGTCACTGTCACACCCTGACATGCAATCTGTAACTGTTACCGTCAGCCTGATACCAGCACACTCACTCCTTCGCTGAACCCCTGACCCCCTCACACTCAGGCCATCGCCCTGACCCTGATCTGATCACTTTCACTCCATCGCATATAGTCACTCCATTGCCCTGACCCGCTAACAATCAGTCACAGTCATAAGCACTCTGACCCCTCACACTCACTGAGTCACACTCATCGTTTATTCCTCACATTCACCCCACCACAGTTTCCCTGATCCCCTCACACTCATTCCGTCATCACCCTGATACTTCACACTCTCTCGGACACAATCAATCTAACCCCCTCACAGTCACTCACTGTCACCCTGATCCGCTCACACACATTTCTTCGCGGTCACCCTGACCACCTCGCAATCACTCCTTCATCCTGACCCCCTCACACTCACTCCATCCGCATCACCCAGACCAATTACGCTCAGTGCTCCCCGCCATCCTGTCCCTGTCACACTCAAGCCCTCAATGTCATCCTGACCATCTCAAATTTACTCTATCCCCTGGCCACCTCACACTTCTCCATCTCTGTCACCATGACCCCCGCACACACACACTCCGTCACTGTCACCCTGACTCATTACATTCACTTTGTCACCCAGACGCAACCACACTCAGTCCTCTCTTCCACCCTTACCTACTCATACTCAATCAATCACCGTCACTCTGACTCCATCACAGTCACTCCTTCAGCGACCCTCTTACTCCCTCACACGAAGTCAGTCACTGTCACCCTGAAACCCTCACAATCTCTCTGTAACTGTTTTGCTTTCCAGGCTCAGAGCCACTACATTCTGTCACATGATAGACTCACATTCACTGTGCCACTGTAATCCAGACCTTCTCACACACAATCTGACACCACCACCCTGACACCATCACACTCATTCTGTCATTGTCACTCGGAACCTTCACATTCTCTCCGTCACCCTCATGAACTCACACTCACTCCGTCACCCCAAAAGCCCATACATTCACTCTGCTGTTATCACCCTGACCTTCTAATGCACATTTTGCCACGTCACACTGAAACCCTCGCACTCATTCCATCAGTGTCAGACTGACGCCCTCAGTCTCAATTCATCACAGTAACTCTGGCACATTCAAACTGTCTCCATCACTGTCACCCTAACATCTCACACACATACTTTATCACCGACACACTGATCCCCTTCCACTCACTCTGTGACTGTTACACTAACACGCTCACACTTAATCTTTCTTCATCTTTCTGACCCCCTCATAGTCACTTCTTCACAACCAGGCTGACACCCGCACACTCACTCCATCACCGACACCCTGACCCCCTTACTCTCACTCGTTACAGTCTCCCTGAATGGCCATCTCTCACTTGGTCACCATCATCTCACTATATGAGACTTACTCTGTTACTGTCACGCTAACCTGCTGACTCTCACTCTGTCCCCGTCACCGTGACCCCATCAGGCTCCCACAATCGCAGTCACCTTGAACCCATCACACTCACTCTATCACCGCCAATCTGAAGAGCTCACTTTCACGCTGTCACCCTGACTCTTTCACACACTGTGACCCTGAACCATCAATAACAATCCCTCAGTGTCACGCTGAATGCCTCACACTCACTCTCCCAGCATCACCCTGAAACCCTCATACTTCCTCTATCAGTATCACCCGCAGCCCTCACAGTCACTCCATCACACTGACCATCCTCATAAACAACCCGTCACTGTTACCCAAACCCCCTCACACTCACTCTGCCACTCTCACTCTGAAACCCTGAAACTCACGCAGTCACAGGCAACCTGATCCCTCATACTCACTCAGTCACTGTCGTTGTGAATCTCTCACACTCATTCCCTCACTGTCACCCTGACCCCTCGCACTAATTCCATTCCCATCACACTATACCTCCACACTCACTCAGTCATTGTCACCCTCAACTCTCTGACAGTCACTTTGTCAACGTCACACTAACCCCATTAGACTCAGTCCGCCATTGTCACCCTGACCATCTCACGCTCACACTGTCACCATCACCTTGATCCCGACACGCTCACTTTGTCACTGTCACACTGACCTCCTCACACTCACTCCAATACTGCGATCCTGACACCCTTAGTTTCACGCAATCACTTTTACCCTGAACCCCTCAGTCTCACTGCACCACATTAAGATTAGAACCCGCAAACTCTCTCCATCACTGTCACCCTGAACCCCTCACACTCACTCCATCTCCGTCACTGTCACCTTTCCCTCCTCACACTCACTCCATCACCGTCACCCTGACACCCCCACACTCAACTGCGTCACTGTTACACTGATCCCCTCACACTCACTGTGTCACAGGTAAACCTGACTCACTTACTCCCAATTAGTCACCGTCACCCTGCACCGCTCACCCTCCCTCTGTCACTGTCACCCTGACCCCCCTCCGCACTTCTACATTACTGTAACCCTTACCATTTACACTGACACTGACACTGTCACTGTCACAGAGACCATCTCACAGTCACTAGCTCACCATCACCCTGACCCGCCCCACAAGCACTCCATCACCCTCACCCTGATGTGATCACGTATACTCCATCACTTTTACCCTGGCTCACTCATACTTAGTCAATCACCTTGTCGCCCTCACAATCACTCCATCACCGGCACCATGTCCCGTCGCTGATCACCTCATCATCCCTACCCTGCCCACTGTCATACTCACACAGTCACCCTGAACCACTCACACTCTTTCCCTCACCGTCACCCTGACCCCCTTAGAATCACACCATCGCTATAACCCTGAATCCATCACCTGTCACACTGTTCCCCTCCCTCTCACTGCGTCACTGTCATCCTGACCTCCTCGTACTCATTCCATCACTATCAACCTGACCTTATCAGACTCCCTCCCTCACCATCCCCGTGACCCATCACACTCACTCTGGAACTACCACTCTGGCCCTCACACTCACTCTGTCGATGGCACCCTGGCCACTCACACTCCCTCACTCCATCTCTCTATCTCTGGCCACCCCACACTTACTCCACCAAAGTCACCCGAAAGCCCTCACTCTCATTCCGTCGCTGTCAACCTGTCCACCTCACGCTCACTCCGTCATCGTCATCCTAACACCCTCACACTCACTCCGGAAATATCACCCTGACCCCTCACACTTACTCTGTCAATGTCACCCAGGCTAACTCACGCTCAGTCTGGCACTGTCACTCGGACTCACTCACAGGCACTTGGTCATTGTCACCCTGATCCCATCTTACACTCACTCTGGAACGATTAAGCTGACCCCTCAGAGTTACTCCATTGACATCAGTCAAGTCATATCACACTTACTCCATCTTTGTCTTCCTTGCCACATCACATTCACTGCATCAACCCGATTTTCTCATAACCACGTCGCCTTCATAATCAGGGTCTCCTCACACTCACTCCATCACTGTCAGCCTAACCTCTCTCGCTCACACACGCTCGGTCACTTTCACCAAGACACTCTCACACTGATTGCATCACTGTCACCTTGACCACCTCAATTTCGCTTCATCACCGTCACCATGACCGTCTCACACTCACTCCGCCACGCTGAAACCCTCACACCAACACCATCATAGTCACCTAGATCTTGTAACAATAACTCCTTCTCCGTCACCCTGAACCCCACACAGTAACTCCATCACCGTCAGACTGACCCCCTCACACTTACTGCAGCACTGACACACTGACTCCCTCACACTCACTCCATCGTTGTCACGCTGACTCACCAACATTTACTCTTTCACCATCACCCTGACATCCTGATATTCACTTTGTCACCCTGATATACTCACACACACTCCATAACCGTCACCATCACCCCTCACATTCTCTGTGTCACCCTGACCACCTCACACTCACTCTGTCATCCTAACCACCTCCCACTTTCTCTGCTGTTGTCAGCCTGACCCTGTCACACTTACTCTGTCACCATCAAACTGACTCCTTCGTACACACTCTGGCTCTATCACCCTCTCTCTGGCCCTATCACTCTCAATCCATTATGCTCACCCTGATCTGATCAGATTCACATCATCACTGCAACCCTGACTCCCTCACACTCACTCCGTTGCCTTGACCCACTAACAATCACTCCACCCCCGTTATACTTATCACCTTATACTCAGACATTCACTGGTCCACGCACCCACTGAAACCTCTCTGTCACTGTTACCCTGACACAATCACACTGAGTCCGTTCCATCACAAATTTCTCCTTACACTCACTCCATCAATGTAATCTGAACCACTGACACTCACTCCATTACTGTCACCCTAACTCCCTCATGCTCACTCCATCACTGTAGCCCTAGCCACTCACACTCACTCCATTACTGTCACACTGACCCCCTCATTCTGACTTCATCCCTGTCACCATGACCCCCTTACAATCACTCTGCATACATCACACTGAGTCACTCACACTCAGTCCTTCACAGTCACCTTGAGCCGTTCAGTCTCAGTCCATCACAGTAAAGTTGTCATCCTCAATCCCTCTCCATCACCATCACTCTGACCACCTCACACTTACTCCATCACCATTGCCCTGCCACCATCACACTCACTCCATCACCATGACACTGACGTCCCCTCAGTCTCACTACGTCACTGTCACCCTGAACCCCTCATTCTAACATCATCACTTTAACGCTGACACTCTTAAACTCTCTCCATTACCGACACTCTGACCCCCTCACACTCACTCCGTTACCATTACCCTGAACGCCTCTCTCACATCTGTCGCCGTCATCTAAACTGATCACACTTACTCATTCACTTTCACCCTCACACGCTGACTCTCACTCTGTCTCAATCACCCTGACCCCATCAGACTCAAACACTTTCTGTAACTGACAAGCTGACCAACTCACATGCACTCCATCACTTTCATCCTGACCTCCTTACACTCAGTCCGTCACTCTCACCATCAGACTCCCTCTGTCACCCTGACCCCTAACACTCACTCTATCCCCCTCATCCTGACCCCTTCACACTCCATCCCTCACTGTCAGCCCGAATTTTTCACACTCATTCCGGCACTATAACCCTGACCACCTCACACACACTTCGTCGCCATCACCCAGACCCATCACATTCACTCTGTCACACAAACCCAATCATATCCAGTCCGCCCCACCATCCTGCCTCTATCCCGCTCAAACTCTGAAAGTCATCATAACGACCACAGACTCACTCTGACAACCTGGCCACCTCACGCTCACTCTGTCACTGTCACTCGGACCCATTCACAGGCACTTGGTCATTGTCACCGTGACAGCGTCTTACACTCACTCTGGAACTATTAACCTGACCCCTCAGACTCACTCCATTGACGTCACCCTGGCCATATCACACTTACTCCATCATTGTCATCTTTGCCAGATCACATTCACTGCATCAACCCGATTTCCCCATGGCCAATCCGCCTTCGTAATCGGGATCTCCTCACACTCACTCCATCACTGTCAGCCTAATCTCCCTCACTCACACACACTCGGTCACTTTAACCAAGACACTCTCACACTGATTGCATCACTGTCACCCTGACCACCTCAATCTCGTTCCATCATCGTCACCATGACCCCCTCACACTCACTCCGTCATACCAACACCATCATAGTCACCTAGATCTTGTAACAATAACTCCTTCTCCGTCACCCTGATCTCCACACAGTAACTCCATCACCGTCAGACTGAACCCCTCACACTTACTGCAGCACTGACACACTGACTCTCTCACACTCACTACATCGTTGTCACACTGACTCACCAACATTCACTCTATCACCATCACCCTGACATCCTGCTATTCACTTTGTCACCCTGATATTCTCACACACACTCCGTCATCCTGACCACCAAACACTCACTCTGTCATCCTGACCGCCTCCCAAATTCTCTGCTGTTGTCAGCCTGACCCTGTTACACTTACTCTGTCACCATCAACCTGACCCATCACATTCACTCTGTCACACAAATGCAATCACATCCAGTCCATCCCACCATACTGGCTCCCTCCCACTCAAGCTCATCCTAACGACCACAGACACACTCTGTCACCCTGGCCTCCCCGCATTCGCTCCGTCACTGTCACCATGAACACCTCAAACTCGCTCAGTAAGAAGAACCCTGACACACTCACACATACTCCATCACCATCACCATGAACCCCACACATTCTGTCAAGTTCTTCCTGAACACCTCACACTCACTTATTCACCGTCACCCTGACCCCTCACACTCACTCAGTCAACGTCTTCCTGACCACCTTACACGTACTCCATCACTTTCACCCTGACCTCGTCTCTCTCACTCAATGAATGTAAGTCTGAATCTCTCAGATTCACTTCATGCATGTCACCTTGACCCCCTCACACTCACTCTGTCGTAGTCACGCTTACATTCTCGTTCACTTCATTGCATTGTCACACTCACAATCACCCTCACTCCCTCGCAACATCAACTCATTTCCTCTCTCAATCCCCCACTATAATAATCACTACTATGCCCCCTCACCAGCACCCCACATTATCTCCTACCCTCATCATCCATCTCACGCTTGGTCTATCAATGTGTCGCTCACTCCAGTGCATATCACTCCACTGTCAAGCTCACCCTCGCGTACACTTCTCCAAACTCAGGCCCGCTCTCCCGCACACTTGCTAAGCACCAACGTCATTCCTTTACACGCTCTCCTACATTCTCACTTACTCCCCTGCACACTGCTCCACAGCAACACTCACTCTCATGTTAATGCACACAGAGCCACAGTCACTCACCTGCACAATCCCTGCCTGCCTGATCCCCAATCTTCTCTCTCACTCCCGAAAAAGGTCTACAGCCATCATGGTCTCTTGCCTGCACACACCCCAACCATCACGTGCACTCCCCTGCACACTCCCCCATCGTAATGCTCACTTCTCTGCACATGCCTCCACCGTTATGCTCATAACTTCGCACATTCGTCCACCATCACCCTCTCTTCCCTGCACATTCCCCAACACAATGCTCACTCTCCAACACAGTCCATCACCATCACCATCACTCTGCTGCACACTCCCAAAGCATCTGCCTCACTCGCCCCAAGATCAAGCCAAATTCCCCACAATCTACTTCACATCATACTAACTACACTGCACACTCACCCACTATCAAACTCACCCCCCCGCATTCTCCACACTCACTCTTTCTACCCTGCACACTGACCCACCGCCATGTTCATTCCCCAACACTCTCCCCATTCTCACACTCTCACAACTCCAACGTAGCGCACACGCCCACATGCCCCTACCATCGCACTCCCACGCACACGCCCCCACCATCATGTTCACCGCCCCACACACACCCACACCAACATGCTCATTCTCCCACAAAATCCCCTGTCTTCACACTCACTCCCCTGCAGTCTCACCCAATGTCATTTTCATTTGCCCTCACACTCCTGCACCCTCATTCTTAGTCGACCGCACATTCTCCCACCCTCCCACTCACTCTCCCACACAATCCCCCGCAATGAAGTTCAATATTCCACACACTGTCCCAGTGTCACAGTCCCTTAGCACCACACTTACCCACCGTTACAGTCGCTCCCCTATACACTTTTACAGCATCGCACAAACTCCCCCAATCACTCTCCTACCATCACACTCCCTCCCTCACACGTACCACTTTCTTTGCACTCAGTCCCTGGCATACTCCCCCACCGTCACATTCAAACCACTACACACTCATGCACCATCACACTGACTCCTCCATACACTCACCCACCCTCATAATTCTTGCCCACACACTCCCTCACCATCATGCACGCTCCCCCGCACACTCATCCACCATCACACTGAGTTCCATGCGCTCCACTACCGTCCAGCTCACTCCTGCACTTGATCTCCAGCCGTCCCGCTCACTTCCCCACACACTTACCCACAGTCCCTGTCACTCCCCCGCATACACGACAATGTCATGCTCACTCCCCGCACGCTCTCTCATTGTTATTTTCATACTCCCCTCACCCTGCCCCAGTGTTGCATTCACTCCACCGTGCACACCGCACCATCATGTTCACTTCTCCGTGCACACTGTCGCTGTCATGCTCACTCCCCATCAGACACTACCCAGTCACTATGAACTCCCTGCACACACCCCTCCCATTACACCTACTCCTCTGCATGCTCCCACACCGTCACACACAATCGCCGACACACATACACCCACTGTCACAATCAATGTCCCAGATAGTTTCACACCATCATACTCACTCCCCCATTGGCCTCTCCCCCCTGCACACTGCCCCACCGTTATGCTCACTCCCCTCCCACAAACACCCCTACACAAGGTTCATTCCCAGGTACACTCCACCACCATCACACTCACTGCCCTGCACACTACTCTGCATTATGGTCTTTCCCACACCAGAGACCAGCGTTCAATTCACCATCTCAGGCTACTGTCTGTGTGGAGTTTGCAAATTCTCCCCGTGTCTGCATGGGTTTCCTCCGGGTGCTCCGGTTTCTTCCCACAGGCCAAAAATGTACAGGTTAGGTGAATTAGCCATGCTAATTTGCCCGTAGTGTTAGAAGAAGAGATAAAATGTAGTGGGATGGGTCTAGATGTGTTGCTCTTCGGAGGGTCGTTTTGCAGTTGTTGAGACGAAGGGCCTGTTTCCATACTGTAAGTAATCTAATCGAATGTATTATGCATAAGGCTAGTACATCATCAAAACTACATAAGCTTTTGACACTGTCCATTAAACATTTCCGTTTTATTCGCACCTGCAGCTTATGCTTTATGTCATTCAATGCAATAGTCAGATTTGAAGATCTTTTTTCATCTGCAGGATGGACACAGACTCTTTCGTTAAGTTTGCTTGAAAGAGGTAGAGCGATGAGAATAAAGATTGCATTAAATTCTCCAGTTAAACTTTCCGTAGAAGATCAATTTTCTCGTTCTTATCCCTAGGTTGAGTTGGAAGCAAATTAATAAAAGAAACAACCACCGTTCTGAATACTGTTTTAAAAGTGACGTCATGTTGAAAAAATGCATTGGGGAGAAAAGAAAATGTTGTGTGCACTTGATAGACAAACAGAAATGCAGAGTTAATGCACAATATGAACAAGAATCTAGATTTAGTTTTAAAAGTAGGAGAAATCTTTTCTTAATTTTCAAAGGAAACCAGACCAGAGATTTCCTGAACAGTGATATTTGATTGTCCATCAATCTCACTTTTCAAAATACAGGTTTTTCTTTGCCACTGATGCTTTTTCAGCCACACTTCCTCCTCGCCTTCATACTCTTTCCATTAGCACGTCTTCCCTTGCATTGCACAGTTTGCTGCTACAGACGCTTCCACTGACCATCTCCCTAAACACTTCCTGTACTGTATGTCACTCCACTTCCCCTATTACTCCCACTTTCCCTGACAATCACTTTCGCTTTTTGCTCTCAACTAGGTGCTGAAAGTTGCTGATTTCTGTGCTACTGCAGATCATCAATGAATGATGAGTTTGGAATGATCAATGTTCAACAGCGACAGACAGTGTTTCCATCTATCTGCTGCACCGTGCACTGAATGGTTTTGGTCAATACTGATACAAACTGGAGCTTCTTTCCGCCCCTCTTTCACAAAGATTAACCAAAGAGACTTATTACCAATAGGACAGAAATCTTCGGACAGAAGTAAAAGTCCGTGCCCTATTTACTATTGAAAATTTTGAGGACATTATTGAAGGAAACAGTCTCCTCTTTTGCTCTTTATTCTTTCAATGGATCTTCCAGTGTAATTTGAGGTAAGATAAGCGTAAACTCCTATCGAAACAGGACTTGATGGAAGGTGGCATCAAGGACCCTGACCAAATTATGACAAATCCGAATTAGAGTATATTCTGCACAAGTAATGGGAATAGTGAATACAAACAACCTCTGCAAGTTATCTTCCAAGTTACATGGCATTCTGTCTCGGGACTAGTTTGTTGATAATTCGCTGTCAGTTGTTAAAAACATCTTGAAAAATCCCTAAGAACAGCTGTGTGCGTATGTGCATCACTTGGAGAGAAGAGATTCATTCAGATGGCTCTCTGTCATCTTCTGTAGAATGATTCGGTTTGTCAAATACAATCTTCCCATGCTAGCGCGTTCAAAAATCATGAATGAATATGTCCTGCATAAATATGCCAAGATATTTCATGTTTCATAAAGTTTGAGAGTTTGCTAGACCCCAGTGACATCAGGACACAACATGACATTAAGGTAATGAGCGGGGTTTTAACTTCAATCGATTACTTTCAGAGGTTTGATTATGCGACATCATGGTCCCTGATTTCTACATTTTCATGGCGAGTCATTACAGTCCATGACGTTATCGATATTGAGAATTTTTTTCAAAGACCATTTTAAAAAATTTTACATTCAAATACTGCAACCAAATACTTGAGAGTCTAGTCAAATGGCAGCTTCACCATCTCCTTTCAGGTCAGATATATATCCAGTCCAAAAGAAGTAAAGACAGTTGAAAGCGCAGGAAAACTTCAGCACATCTGTCAGCATCTGAGCAGCGAGAAACAGAATTTACGTTTTGAGACCAATATGAGTTTTTCAGAACAGAGTCACATCACACACAATATGACAATTCTGTTTCACTTTTCGATCCTGACTCATCTGATGAATTTCGCCAACATTTTCTGTTTGCATTTCAGATTTCCATGTTCCCCAGTATAACTTGTGACAGGAACGCAGGTGTGAGCGTGGCACGGTGGCACGGTGGCACGGTGGCTCAAGGGTTAGCGCTGTTATCTGATAGCATTACGGGCCTTGGTAAAATTGCACCGTTAGTCCAGAGCCTGTATTGAGCTTTCATATTTTTCCCTTGTTTGTAAGTGCTTCCTTAAGCTACTCCCAATTCCTCCCACAGTCCAAACATGCAAATTGTAAGGGAATTGACCATGTCAAATTGCTCATCTGTAGCTACATGAGTTGGCTATGGGAGTTACAGGGATAATGGAGGAGGTGCGATAGCCATCGGAGATACATGGATAGGATAGCAGGTGGTTCGATGTGCCGAATATCTTCAGAGGTCCGTGTCGGTTCGATGTGCCGAATATCTCATTGTTAAAATTTAGGATTCCACGTGAAAATTACAACAAAGCTGGCAGTTACTGAGACCATCATCTCTGCACCAGCTCGGAATGAATTATTTCTTGACTGTTGTTGTTCTGTATTCTCACATGGCCCTGTGCATTTTGTTCTCTGTGTCTGTGTTTCTAATTCCGAATATCCTATGCATATATGCTCAACCTTATTGATCTGGATATCCAGTGATTAAAGTTTAGACATAAAGTACTCTTCTCTCCTATTAAACTTATCCTGTCGGGTTCACATTGCGTTACATTCAATCTGGCAGAAAGAGAGATGATGACTGGGGCAATATCTCCACAGCCACTGTTCGCAATTCTTTCTGTCTCCGAGTTAATAGTATATCCACTCTGTCCCTGACACATGAAGCCATGGTTTTTAATGAACAAGGTCTTTGTTCATGCCAAGTTTGACTTGGGTCTGAAGTCATGAAAAGTCAATGATTGTTTTACAAGGAGTAATACAGCAATAAGATGCTTGTCAATTTTTTTAAAGTATCCTGACCAGTACTGTGTGTTCACATTCCAACGTAGCCTTCTGAGGGCAGTGAGAGGGACGTCCAAACAAATCCAAGCTCCTTCTGTAATGCCTTGGCAACTCTGTTATTTGTCCATCTTTTGGTTGGCCTTTGCTGCAGCGGAGGAGAGAGCAGCACAGGAACAACAACTTGATTGTGTGATTTTCAGGGAGGCAAGCGGTTACAGAATTGTAAATGTACAACATTCTGAATCATATAGCCCGCGAAAAGAAATCATCCACCATTTCTCCTCACCACTAACTACGCGAGAGCAATCGTGTTTGGAGATTAAATTAATAGTTAATGATGTTGACATCCAATCCAGTCCAAATGTTAATGTGAGCTGGAAGTTCTGTCGTGAAGGCGTTAACTGGAACTGTTTGTTCAGAGACTGTGATTGATGTCAGTCTCCATGGATCCTAACTGTGTCACTGTGTCACTGGAGGGTTTCTCTCTCCTATTTGTAAGAGGCTTCTTTCAATGTATTATGCAATTGTAGCAAGAGATGCATTAACTCCGTCACGAACAGAGTTCAGCAGCTCCATAGACAGGGCAAGGAGAAATCAGAATACGAGAACATTCGACTGGAATGTTCCAACAATCGATCAGAATCTGAGAACAATGGACTGGAATGTTAAAATTACACACAGGCGTGTATCCGAAGGTCTTTACTGGTTTCAAAGGACTAAGTCAGATTTACCAAGACAGATCCTATGTGTACTCATGAGTATTCAGGCAGGTTATTATCCAGTTCTCGCTATTATTGGTATTCCTGGTAAGTCCCTCTAAATCTGCTCATTTATTAATTACAGAAACCACGTCGAAATTCTTTTTTTTTCTGTTTTGTATATCTGGTATCTGGTAAATATCTGGTAAACATATATATCTGGTAAATATAGAAACTATTGCATTTAGATCCATTATAAAGTTCATTCATTATCTGTATATTTCAGAAACCTTCCTCACAAACAGCTAAGAACAAGACAGCAAGCACCGTTTTTGTCTTGAACGGAATTAAATCTTGAATTATCTTCGATCACCAAACCTGTCCACTACCTATTTCATAATACCCCGATTCTCCAACTCTGCGTCAGTGCGGTTGCTGAATAAACCATCATCTAAACCAAGGTGAAGATCAGACTTTACAGTTCCAGTTCTCTTCTGGTCACTGATCCAGTTAGACATATTTCAATCATAAACTTGTTCTTGTCTCCAAATTTACATCATAATGGGGATAATTTGTCAGAGTAGGAAAGTTGCTGGATGGATAATTCAGAGTCACAGGTCATTACACGAAAGACACTGTTTCAAATCCTACCACAGCTGGTAGCGGAACATAAATTCAAAAAATAAGAATGGAAATTTAAAAAAAAACAAATTTCATGAACTGTAACCATAAAATGAGCAGCATTTTGTCCAATAACCTATCCGTTTTACTGATATCCTTTGGTAATGAAATATAACATGTTTCCGAGTTTGGATTAAGAGTGATTCATATCCATAACAATGTGCTTGGTTCTATCCTGCCTTGCGGAATGGTCACAGTCAATGGAAATAAGTGATAGTTATCAAATGCTGCCCTTGTCAGCGATGCTGAAATCCCGTAAAGTCACCAAATAAAGGGTAAATCAAGCAAAGAAAGATACTGGAGATCTGAAACAGAAAGAAACAGAGTGCTGAGGAAACGGGACAGGTTTGGCAGCCTCGGTTGACATTTAAACAGGGTTTTGCGTACACTGATCACGGGTCAGTTCTGAAAGTAGCTGGGAATTAGTGTAATGTGTGTTGGTGGAGTGATCTAATATATGAAGAAATAGAGAGAAAGGAAAAGGAATCAGCAAAGGAATTGTTGATAATTATCTGGGATGGAAGAAAAATATGAGATTAATATCACTAAATTTCCATCTTTTCCCATATTCCTCAGTATCATGCCCAGGTCAGGATATGTCCCTGTTTAAAGTGACGTTATATTTCCTCTGTATCTATTCCGTGAGTGTCGTCATCTTCCTTTATTCACTAGTGGTTCATCAGTGTTATTTCTGAGTCAGTATATGTTTCCCTTTCGCAGTTGCCCTTGATAAGATGTTGGTGAGCTGCCTTCTTGAACCACTGCAGGCTGCCAGTGCTTAGCCAGGAATACAAACGAATGAGAGGATGGCATTTTAACACTGAGCGGGTGTAACATGTCCGTGAAGATTTGAATTGTTCCTGTAATTGGAATGTCAGAGGAAGTACGCTGGATGGTAATCTTCGATTTCTGTTGTCTGCTACACTGATTGTTCAGGGAGATCTGAGTTTGTTGTCGGTTTCTTCCTTCTTGGTGAACTTTATGCGTATGAGGGTGTTGTTGATAATGTTATATGTCTCTTCCATCTTGTTTCGATTTGTGATGACAAAGGTGTCATCCACCTAGCGGACCGAGATTTTTGGTTTGATAGTTGGTCGGGCTGTTTGTTGTAGTCTTTTGGAAATGTTCGAGAACAGGTTGACTGGCGAAAATGAGGAACTTCAAAAATCTAGAATTCTGGCTGTTTATGTATTGGAAAAGTTCATGGTTGTGAAGGTTGGTAAGCTGCTGGACAAGATGCGTGATGAATGGAGAGGGCTACATAGATAGTGTTGGAGAATTGAGCTTTCGGGATCTGGTAGAGACAGGTTGGTTCAATGGTTTCCTTCTGCCCTGTCAATTCCTTAATTGAGGAGGGAGGAAAAAGTTCATCAAAACTCTTTAGATGATGGAAAAGCATCCTACAGAATGCAAAGTAACCTGTCCGAACGTAAAGTGGAAAAACAGAAAACCAACAGATCGTAACTTGACGTCGAGTATGAGGAAAATATTCGCATTTTTTGTTATTAACGATAACCTCGGTGAATAATGATATGATTTAGCAGAGTCAGCCTAGATACATGACAGGGAAATTATTATTGATAAAAATACTGGAGTTTATGGAGAATGTTAGTTGTGACATCGACGAATGAGAAGCGGTGGGAGTAGTGTATTTTAATCTCAGAAGATATTTTCACATGGTTGCGCACAGGTGAGTGACGAAAGTAACAATGTAGCGTAAGGGAGAATATACTAAATGAACTGAGAATTGAATGATGGAGAGAATACTGAGAGCAGGGCCCTGTTCTGTTCTGAAGACTACTACTCATTGGTATCTCATGTATGAGTCGTTGAAACACCACGATTCACAACGCAAATAAGTGATTTGAACATCAAATGATGTGAGCTTCGTATACAGTCCTTTTCATTTTGTATTTCTTAGAACGTGAGAAGTAGGGAAGCACTTTTCTCGAAACGGACCTTGATGTCCTTGGTCATAAGTCACTAACAGAATTCATGCAGGCCATCTGTGAATCAAGACAGTGAATTGTATGTTACCCTTCATTACAAAATGATTCGAGGTAGGAGTAAAGCTGTAGAGAGTTCTTGAAGCAGTATTTGGGGTATTCTGGACAGAGGTTCGCTCCTTTATAAGCAAAAATCTCCACGTCACAGAGACAGTGCAAAGGATTTTCACCAGATTAATCCCTGGGTTGATGGTTCTGTGAGGAGAGTGTGAAGGAAATAAGTGTTCAATTTGTAGCACGCTGACAGAATAAGAGGTGATTGTATTAAATGTTGTAGATTACGGACTAACACTCATTATGTCGAGTGAAAGATATTGATGCCATAAGAAATTATATTTTCGCAATGATACCTTGCCTGATAGTTTACGTATCTCTGTGGGCCCCCCATATTAAGCGACACAGAGCTCCATGCTCTGAATAAACTCTCACTATCTGAATGCGCAGTTAGTTTGTGACCCTTCACTGAACATCATAGAACATAGAACAGCACAGAACAGGGCTTTCAGCCCACCATGTTGTGCCGACCACTGATCCTCATGTATGCACCCTCAAATTTCTGTGACCATATGCATGTCCAGGACGCTCTTAAATGTCCCCAATGATACCGCCTCCCCAACTGCTGCTGGCAACGCCTTCCATGCTCTCACAACTCTCTGTGCAAAGAACCCGCCTCTAACATCCCCTGTATACTTTCCTGCAACCAGCGAAAACTATGACCCCTCGTGTTAGTCATTTCTGCCCTGGGAAATAGTCTCTGGCTACAGACTCTATCTATGCCTCTCATTATTTTGTGTACTACAATTAGGTCCCCTCTTCTCTTCCTTTTCTCTAATGAAAAAAATCCGAGCTCAGTCAACCTCTCATCATAAGATAAGCCCTCCAGTCCAGGAAGCATCCTGGGTAATCCTCCTCTGAACCCGCTCCAAAGCATCCACATCTTTCTTATAATAGGGCGACCAGAACTGGATGCAGTATTCCAAGTGCGGTCTAACCAAAGTTTTATAGAGCTGCAACAAGAACTCATGGCTCTTAAACTCAATCCCCCTGTTAATGAAAGCCAAAATACCATATGCTTTCTTAACAACCCTGTCCACTTGGGTGGCCATTTTATGGGATCTATGTACCTGCACACCAAGATCCCTCTGTTCCAACACACTGCCAAGAATCTTACACTTCATCCTGTACTCAGCTTTCAAATTCGACCTTCCAAAATGCATCACCTCGCATTTAATCAGGTTGACCTCCATCTGCTACCCTTCAGCCCATCTCTGCATCCTGTCAATGTCCCGCTATCAACGACACCTCCAACCTTTGTGTCATTTGCAAACTTGCTGACGCCTACTTCAATCCCCTCATCCAAGTCATTAATAAAAATTACAAACAGTCGAGACCCAAGAACAGAACCCAGTGGAACACCACTCACCACAGACCTCTCGTCAGAATATTTTCCTTCTACTACCATTCGCTGTCTTCTGTTGGCCAGCCAATTCTGTATCCAGACAGCTATGTTCATGTTGTTCATAAATCTGTCAGCAAGCATATTGTCTTATTCCTGAAAGAGGCAGCATGTTCCACCGGCTTCTGACCTCCAAATAGAACGCTAGCCTGTCTTATTGGAGATGGAAGATGCCTTCTTGAGACACGGCACAAAACAAGCACTGTCCTTCCTCACCGTCAGCAAACCACTGCAAAATAGCACGTGTGTACCATTAACACTGCAGCCAAGCGGAACAACGGGGAGCAGTCTGTCCGTCCAGTCTCTGCTTATTGGTTTGTCATGTTGGGGCGTTGATACCATCCTCCTTTTTGAGGGCCTGAGGGACTGAAGCCTCCTGATCCAATTGAAGAAGCTCAAGGACATGATTCGGCCACCGCTGGTTCCTGTTTAACCGCTCAACATTTTGACTAGTTTCTTTCTCTTCCTGTTTAAACAGCAGGCGGGAGAGAATGGGCGATCCCTTTTATGTCATACTTGGAGGGGGAGGGGGGGGGAGCTTATTAGCTTCATCATATTCCTATAAATCAATCTTGAGGTGCTCAACAATTTCCTCACTTTTTCTGGGGAAATATGCACTGTCGAGCAGTACTGTTACATGTATTGTACCCACACTTTTACAGCACAAGCCTGAATGTTGTCCGAGTCTTGCCAAACATGAACATATGCCACTTCAGGAGATGAGTTGGGCACATTGTTGTGAACATTGTGTAATCTTCAGTGGCTATCCGCACTTCTGATCTTATGATGGGCGTAACATATTGATGAAGCAGCTGAAGATGTTTGTGATAGGTAATCTACCTTGAGGATCGCCTGCAGTAATGTCCCATGACAGAAATGATAGATGTCCACGAACCCACAAACATTTCCTGAGTGCTCTGAGTCACTCCAACCAGTGGGGAGCTTACTCCAGGTCGCCATTAAGTTCAATTTTCTTCGAGTTTCTTGATACCAGCCGCAGTTATGTCTTGCTTGATATGCGAATCTGACACTCTTCCCTTGTGTGAATATATTTTATTCATTTCAAAAGGTCGCGGCATACGTGTGGTGAGTGCTACATTCTTACAGAGGGTAGTCACTGTCGGGACATCTCCTCTCCAGAGAGTTCGGGGAGGTCGATCACTGAGAATTTTGGAAGACAGGTATCGATAGATGTTTGACATGTCCGGTAGTTCAGGAGTTGGGGCCGAGACCAGATCAGCCATGCTCTGATTGAAGGGAAAATTAGGAGCTGAGTGACCTACACCTGCTCCTTATGTTATTTCCTTCTGTTATTAGTGGTTTCACTGTATTTTTATTTTCCCAGAAGTCCAGTGAAGGAATTTTGCAGTCAGACAGACCGAACGATTTTATGAGTAATGTCTGGGTGCAGCATCAGACATGTATTCATAGTGAATCTTGGTGTACAACAGAGCTAATAAATGGAGACAGGGGAACTTCTGCAAGAAGAAACGAAACGAGGGGAATGTTTCACTAACACCTACTCAACACCAAGAACGTTTTCCAATCCATGCTTTACTGTGATCAGGGGCTGAATTTTCTCCGCTTTTCTTTCTGTGCACCAGTTACAAGGAGAAAGTGGTCTTCAACAGCTCCTGTCTAGCCATTTTGAGGAGCTGACTGAATTGTGGTTACGTAGAACTGAGGAGCAGGAGTTGTTCCATGTTCCACCTGGCACAAAGATTGTGGCTGATCAGATTGTCGCTTCACTTTCCCATCTGTGGTTCATTATCGTCGTGTCACGTTTTCGAAAAATATTTAACTAACGCACAGCTTTGAATACATGCACACACACAGGTACCACAGACTTGTGGAGAAGAGAATTCCCATCAAACGGCCTTTTGAGAATTTCTCCTGATTCCTCTTCCTACTGTCGTTGGAGAGTCACTGTTTCCTTTTCTAGTCCCACTACTCCATTGATCCCAACAAATTCCATATTCGACCAAATGTGTCTTGTGGCAGTTGACATAGGTCTCAGAGTTGTTCAGGTTCAAGACCTTAGTCCAAGAACTCCCCACCTACATTTGAGACACCACCCACACCCTCCACCTCCTCCATGATTTTCTCTTCCCTGGCCCCCAACGCCTTATCTTCACGATGGGCATCCAGTCCCTATACACCTCCATCCCCATCACGAAGGCCTCAAAGCTTCTTGCTTTCCCGCCGAACCAACCAGTACCCTTCCACTAACATGCTTCTTCGACTGTCTGAACTGGTCTTCACTCTGAACAAATTCTCTATCTAATTCTCCCACTTCCTGCAAACCAAAGGAGTAGACATGGGCACCAGCTTGGGCCTCAGCTATGCCTGCCTCTTCGTCGGATATGTGGAACAGTCCAACTTCCACAGCTACACTGGCACCACCACCCCTCCTTTTCCTCCGCTACATCAATGACTGCATCGGCGCTACCTCGTGCTCCCACGAGGAGGTTGAAAATCTCATCCACGTTACTAACACCTTCCACCCCGACCTCAAATTTACCTGGACCGTCTCAGAATCCTCCCTCCTCTTCCTAGACCTCTCTATTTCTGTCTCGGGCCACCGACTCAACACGGACATTTACTATAAACCGACTGACTTCCACAGCTACCTAAATTACACGTCCTTCCAAACTGCCCCCTGTAAAAACGCCATCCCATATTTCCAATTCCTTCCCCTCCGCTGCATCTGCTCCAGGGTGGACCAATTCCAATACTGAACATCAAAAATGGCCTCCTTATTCAAAGACCGCAATTTCCCGTCAGACGTGGTTGACGATGCTCTCCACCGCATCCCATCCACTTCCCGCTAATCCGCACTTGAACCCCGCCCCTCCAATCTCCACCAGAACAGAACCCCTACCACACTACCAACCTCCACGTACATCGTATCATCCTTCGTCATTTCCGCCCTCTCCAAACAGACCCCACCACCAAGAATGTATTTACCTCCCCTCCACTATCTGCATTTCAGAAAGACCACACCCTCCGCGACTCCCTCATCAGGTCAAAACCCCCCAACAACCCGACCTCCACTCCTGGCACCTTCCCCTGCAACTGCAAGAAATGCAAAACTTGCGCCCACACCTCCCCCTCACTTCCCTCCAAGGCCCCAGGTGATCCCTCAAGATCCGTCACAAATTCACCTTCACATCCACACATATCATTTTCTGCATCTGCTGCACCCGATGTGGCCTCCTCTACATTGGGCACACAGGCTGCCTACTTGAGGAACATTTCGCAGAATACCTCTGGGATACCCGCACCAATCAACCCAACCGCCCCGTGGCTGAACACTTTAACTCCCCCTCCAACTCCGCCAAGGACATGCAGATCCTTGGCCTCCTCCATCGTCAAACCATGGCAACGAGACGCCTGGAGGAAGAGCGCCTCATCTTCTGCCTAGGAACCCTCCAACCACAAGGGATGAATGCAGATTTCTCCAGCTTCCTCATTTCACCTCACCCCACCTTATCTCAGTCCCAACTCTCGGACTCAGCACCGCCTCATGACCTGCAATCTTCTTCACGACCACTCTGCCCCCACCCCCTCTCTGCCCTATCAGCCTCACTTTAACCTCCTTCCACCTATCGCATTTCCAACGCCCCTCCCTCAAGTCACTCCTCCCTAACTTTTATCATATCCTGCTTGGCACACCTTCCTCATTCCTGAAGAAGGGATTATGCCGGAAAGGATGATTCTCCTGCTCCTTGGATGCGTCCTGACCTGAAGCACTTTTCTCGCAACACATTTTTCAGCTCTGATCTCCAGCATCTGCAGTCCTCACTTTCTCATTCAGGTACAGTGTTACCAGCAAGTCATGCAGATTATTAAATTTTTTAAAAAAGTTCTAAACCAAAGTTACTAGAGCTACGTTGGAAAGATAAATGAGAAACAGTATTGAAATTAGCAATGTGTACATCAATATTTGTTTTTCTGAGACACGGAAATGTGCACAATCCTGCAAAATATTAATTCATAAGAGCTTCGTCCAAAGAATAGTTAATTTCATGACAAAAAGAAAATTGCGACTGTCTCAGTTGTTATTGTACCTCTGAAGTTATTCCGTTCACACAAGTTGCGAGCATTGGGGTGTCTTCGTGGAACAGTTTGATTAGCTGAATTTCCTTTGCTGCAGACAGTAGAGATATTCCATTGAATCCTCAACAAGTATCCTACAGAAGTGAAAAAGATGTCTGTTGGGATTTTAGATCTCATATGTTGCTGTTACGCGAAAATCAATCTGAACCACGTACAGACTCGTTGAAAGTTCCCCTGACTGTATGATTCCATCATTGATCTCATCTCAATTTAGGAGTGATTCACAGTTTAAAATGAAAATACATGTTTACATGTGCCTGCATGAATTTATTGACAATAAATTCATGTCTTCATATTACCTGCCATAAATTTAATGTATTGTTTCCTTAAAATTGAGTCCTTAGTTTCATTTTCTCATCAATCGGCTATGCTTCTGGTGCAGTCTCCTCAGGTTAAATGGTTCAATACGAATATTTCCCACTTTCATACCTGAACTGCCCTGGACTTGTACATGCCAGGAGGGATGTAGATACGGTAAACAGCTAAGATTTTTTCAGAGGCTATAAACTCGAGGGCATAAATAGAGGCAAGATTTTCATACAGAGGGTAGTGTGCGTGTGGAATGAGCCTCCAGAGAAAGTGGCAGAGTTGGATACAATTACAAACTTTATGAGGCATTTGGATGGGTGTGTGAATAAGAAGGGTTAGACGGTTATGTGCCTAATGCGGCAAATGGAATTACATCAGATTGAAATATCTGGTCGGTGTAGATGAGCTGGGCCGAAAGGTCTATTTATTCGCTGTATGTCTCTTTGCATCCATCAGGACTTCATTTTAATAACGAGTAAAGTGCAACATCTTTGAAAAGCTTCCGAATCAACTGCATATTTTTCTGACAGTATAGGGGTTCAGAACTACACACAATGCATCAGGTTATAATCTAAGCATTGCCATGTACAAATGCAATAAAACATCCCCATAGCCTTTGTGTGAAACTGCATCACTGCATACACTTTCGTAATCCCTTGCTAAATCTCCTGACTAAGTTGAAGTGATTCTTGTACTGGAACATATACATCCCTGAGTACCACAGAATATTACGATTTGTTCCTCCGTTTAAGCATTTTAATATTGTTTTGTACATCCGTCACAGCACGAATCGTCGTTATAGTAGCATCATTGCCGAAGATTTTCTGACTAACGACCCCTGTCTTTTTTTGTCCATTGCAGAGTCTCCATCTCCAATTAAATGACGATCTTCGTGAATGACCTCATTGAGCTCCAATCCAATCAATCCCCTCATCCACGTCATTGGTATAGATTTTAAATAGTTGATAGTCTCACACTGAGTCCTGAACTCCACTACGTTACTGCTTCACAACATGAAAATAAACATTTATCGTGAATCCCTTATAGTTAACCAGGGCTCACCTGTTCAGGGCAGCTGACTAGATACTTTGGATCCCCCCACCCCCACCCCCACCACACCCCAATACTGTGTAATATACTCACAGGGCTGAATTATTTCAATTTATTCTTGGGTAAATCCGTCGAGGGCAGAATGGATGATTGGTATCTTCATCTACCGCTTCAACAGCCACGATAAGTGCACATTGGTTCGGAGAAGCAGTTATCCCTTTAGTCCGTCCAGCCTGCTGCAACATTCAGAATGCTCATTGTTGATGTGAGTGTGGCTGAACATTCCTTTTGAGCCTGTCATCTTGTTCATCAAACCCTCTGGAACCGAACCTTGAATGTTTTCAGTCTCCCAGTGCTCACAGCATATTGAAAATGAGAACAGATTGCACAATCCGAAAGAGAAAGCAATATCTCTATCCCAGTCTGAAATGGGAATGCCTTATTCTCAAAGATTGTTCCCTTCAAACCAATCACTGCCCTTTTGAAACACGACAATTAGGAACAGGTATAGACCATTCAGCCCCTCAAACCTGACTACACTCCGATTAAAGCGCTTCACTCAAATACTTTCCAAAGTTAGCATCCACTTAATTCGCAGAAAGACAATTGTGTACAGCATAAGTTCATATGCGATTGAGAAAATTGAGCAGAATTAGGGTATTCGACTCATCATTGCTGAAAACTTTCTCCAAGTCATTCATCTGCCTTATCCGACTGACCATTGATTGCCTATTAATTGTTGTGTTAGATTAGTCTTACCAGATCATAGGTTCTGCTCTTTTATTAGCGAGAAACGACTGGTGGTGATTTAACCTGAGGGCCACCAGACCACAGGTGAGACAAACGGTGGCGAAGGAAGATCCTTCATGTGAACTCAAACCAGTAATGAGAAATGATCCCATACTGTTGGCGTCACTCTGCTCTTAAAACAACAATTCAGCCAACTGAACTAAACCAATTCTCTGCCTATTGAAATAATATATATGCATATTTCTATCTATCTATCTATCTATCTATCTATCTATCTATCTATCTATCTATCTATCTATCTATCTATCTATCTATCTATCTATCTATCTATCTATCTATCTATCTATCTATCTATCTATCTATCTATCTATCTATCTATCTATCTATCTATCTATCTATCTATACATACACAGGCACATATACCCCTGAGTGTTTGTGGGTGCGTGACTGGGGGAAGGGGATTCATGTGTTTGCGTGAATGTGCCCATATTTTTGTGCATCTCTTTGTGCATGTGTTCTGTGTATTAGCGTCATCGTCTTTGCTTGTGGGTACTTCATGCTGCATCTCTCCAATCTTGTTTTCCGAGTGATTCCATTAAAATTGGAATCAAAGTCTCCCACCTGTCTTCTGTCTGTCCTTATTTTTTTGATATTCATACGACACTACATCAGCTGGCGACCCCACACGATTGCATGTGTGGCAGTTTGTTCTTCGAGAAGACACCAAACGATGTGAATCTCGAACGATACACAGTTGATTTCTTTTTCAAATAATATATTTGGAGGCAAAGAGCAGTTTTACTGATAGTACGCAATGTTGTTCCTGCGATATTCCGACCACTTTTGAGCCATTTTTCTGACTTTTCGATTCTGTCTCGTACACTTTTTAAGCATTAGTAAACATTGCAAGTTACTGAATGTGCAATAAATTATCTCATCCCCTGATAAAATGGTTTAGTCGGAGTTGCACAGTTCTATTCTTATGGACCCAAGTGTATTTGCAATTCTTCCATATGTGTGCGAATGTGTGTGCACGCACACGCAATGTCATGTTGGATGGTGCTATGATTTGGAAATTCTCCCTCTCTGCATTCCAGACTGAATCATTGAGGCCTATCACTCTCTGCCCCTGTCGTTGTGGGCGATGTTGTATCTCTTTTAGCATCACAGATACTGACAAACCTATATCCATACACAGACTCACGCAGAGATAAATACACATAGAAATGTACCTACACTTAAATACACATTGATACACATACACAAACAGTAATACAGAAACGCAGGCATACACAATGCTGTCTTGACATTTATACAGACGTTGGGAATCTGTAAGTATATCTCACTATTTCACTCGCTGTGTCGTGGTTTCTCAGCATTACACTTACTCACATATTTGAGTTTGCTAGTATGTCAGTTGCCTTGCGTGGAGCACGATGTAGTACAATTTCCATGCTTGCAGATATGTGACAGATGAGGATCAACGGAGAGCAGTGTAAGGTGGTGCACTTTGGTAGTAATGACTTAGAAAGACAACATAAAACAATCTGTATCTTTCTCGACGGGCTCCAAGAGCAGAGCGTCCTGGATGTGTATGCGCACAGATTATTGGAGATGCCAGGACAGATAGGGAGAGAATCAAATACTAAAGATACATTTTAGTTTCGGAGCTGTTAACAGTAGGATGCGTAAGAGAGTGCCAACGTGCTTCCTTCCTTGGAGTTGTTGGAGACAATGTGTTGTGAGCACACCCTCATGCCCACTGAAACATTGGGGATTCCATATGTACCAACTCGACCCAAAAGATAGATGGCATCAGGGCCACACCTTCTGAGTTATGCCATGGTTACACGGAACTGCCAGTGGGTTTAAATTGTGAATTGTCCCTCAACGAAAATTGCTTCTGACTCACTTGAGGGGTTGGATATCTCCGAATATCCACGTGAGTCATCCAAGTCCTCTCCGAATTGTACCAGGATCCCCTTCACATGGTGGCAGGAAGGGGGTGAAGACACAGATATCGGGCACTCCAACGCTTGGCTTGGCACATTATATGCTTTTTCTCCTGGAATGGGAAATCGGAAAGGAGGGACTGAGGATGCGACTGGGTGGCCGTGCTGTTAGTGTTGGCATATGAATTGGCGTAGTGTCCGTAAGTAGTCAGTCCGTAGTGTTGAATCCATGCAGTGTTATTCATGTGGGAGGATAGCAGAAGGTTGTTGGGCGATTGGAGAGAAAGAGAGAAAAAGAGAGAGAATTAGGAAAGATGCAGTATGCAGTGTAGAGAGTGGTGGAGAATGAGCCTTGTTTACGGGGCAGTTGCGAGAACAGATATCCAGTGAGCCTGAGGGAGCAGAGAGAGTACAGTGAAGTTCATTGATGCTTGTCTTGTATTGCTGGCCATTTCTTCAGACTGCAGAAACTGCACTGGACTGAGTGGTAAGCTCAGATCATGCTTGGTGGGTCTGGTGGTGTGGCCGCCTCTGGGAAGAGAATGGTCCTCTTCTGGACTAGCCCATCCACCAGGGTTTTGGTGCCCCTGTCGACAAAACGTTGTGTAATTGAAGCTTATCTGGAATGCTTACGGTAAACTGCTCCCACATGAGAAACCTCCATTGTCCTTTTAAGGATAACGCCAGTGCCAGGGTTCACGGGATATCCAGGAGCATCCGAGCGATGGTGAGTATCACCAGCCATTATGCGTGGGAGAATTGAACTGTCATTGAATGAGTTGGACACCATGGATTGGGGTATGTTGTTAATCAAGTGAGTTCAAAAGGAAACAAGCTCAGCCTCGTGCAGACGATTACCTGTCACACTCAATGAAAATGTGACTGAGACAAAGTATTGTTAGATTCAGTACAAAGAGACTTAGACTTTGCTGAGCCCAGCCCCGTTTCAAAGCTCAGCTGCTTGTCCATTACTCGCTATCACAGAGAAGGAGCGAAACGTGACTTACCTTTGTTGGGGGAGGGGGGAGGGGGGGGGGAGGTGGAGGAGGGCAGTATTTGTGGCAGTCATCATAATCAAATAATTTTAAAATAGAGGTGGAAACGGACAAACTGGAACTAAAAAGTAAGTTTCGAAATTGGAGGAAGGTCAACTTTGATGATATTAGGCACGAATGAAAATAATACGATTGGATCTTATAGTGGCCATCTGGGAAGGGGGAAACCTACAAAAACGAGATATCAAGAGTTCAGAGTCAGTATGCTCCTGTTAGGGTGAAGGGTAAAGGTGGGATGTGTGAGAAATGCTGGATGAGTCGAGAAATTGAGGTTCTGTTCCTGGATATGTGGGAATCATATGGTCAGATATGGACAGCAGGAATCGAGTTGTTTTTTCAATATTCAGTCATGGGACGAAGGTGTCGTGAGGTAGGCAGAATTTATTGGCCATCTCTAATTTCCCATAGGGCAGTTCAGAGTTAAACACATTGCTGTGTGACTGGAGACACATGTAGACTAGACCAGGTAAGTATTAGGGTGTCGGTTTGTTCGCTGAGTTGTAGGCTTGATATCCAGACGTTTCGTTACCTAGCTAGGTAACACCATCAGTGGCGACCTGCAAGTGAAGCGAAGCTGTTGTCTCCTGCTTTCTATTTATATCTTTATCCTGGATAAGGTTCCTGGGGTTTGTTGTAATGTCGTTTCCTGTTCGTTTTCTGAGGGTTTGATAGATGGCATCAAGATCTATGTGTTTGTTTATGGCGTTGTGGTTGGAGTGCCAGGCCTCTAGGAATTCTCTGGCATGCTTTTGCTTAGCCTGTCCCAGGACAGCCAGACTACAAAGACACCTCAGAATCCTAGGAGCACACAAACCCACCAACACTCTCAAACAAAAACTAACAAACTTAACATACCCAATACATCCCATGGACAAAACCAACGTCATCTACTAAATTCCATGCAAGGTTTGCCACAAACACTACATAGGACAAACAGGAAGAAAGTTAGCCATCAGAATATTCGAACACCACCAAGCCACAAAATGACATGACACTGTCTCCCTCGTAGCCTACACACGGATGAAAAAAGCCACCATTTCAACTGGGACAACACATCTATCCTGTGACAGGCTAAGCAAAGGCATGCCAGAGAACTCCAAGAGGCATGGCACTCCAAACCAACGCCAAAAACAAACACATAGGTCTAGATGCCATGTATCAACCTCTCAGAAAACGAACAGGAAATGACATCACCACCAACCCCAGGAACCCCATACAGGGGAAAGATATAAATAGAAAGCATGAGACAACAGCTTCTCTTCACTGGAAGGTCTCCACTGATGATGTTACCTAGCCAGGTAACGAAACGTCTGGATATCAAACCGACAGAACAGCGAGCAAAGCGACACACTAAATCTCAACGTGAGCTACAAAAATTAACAAACCTTGCAACAAGTTAGTATTGCACTTTGCTTCCTTAAAGGACATTCGTGTATCAGATTGGTTTTCCAAGCAATTGAAAATGGATTAATCATCGTCATTAGACTCTTAATTCCATGTTGAAAGTGAATCGCCAGAGGAGTCTAAAGGCAGTAGCACTGCACCTCAAAAGGAAATCAGGAGGGCAAACAGCGTACATGAGGGAGCTATGTCAAGTAAAGTTTAGAAGAATCCAAAGGCATTCTAGAACTGCATTAAAGACAAAAGACCAACTATGGAGATCAACAATGTTGCTGATGTGCAGAACTGCTTGAGATGAAAGAGGTATTACAAAAGCATTTTGTATCATATTGACGGTGCAGGAGGATATGGAAGCTCGAGAACTCCGAAATAATCAATGACATCTTGGAAATTGTATGTATTACAGAGGAGTTCTTAAAACGTATAAAGTTCGAAAAATTACAGGACCTGATCAGATGTACCCTCGAAGTCGTGGAAAGATAGGGAAGTGAATGCTTGGACCCATGCTGAGATATATGAATCGTGGATAGCCACAGGTGAGGTGTTGGAAGACTGGAGTTTGGCTAAAGTGGAGTCATTACTAAAAGAATCTAAGCAGAGTGATAAGGAAAAGCGGTGAGCCTGACGCCAGTGGTGGACAAGTTGTTGGGAGAGGATTAAGAGGCACAGGATTTGCATGGACTTTGAAAGGCATGCACTGATTAGGAATAGTAAACATAGATTTAAGCATGGGAATTTCTGTCTCGCTAACTTGACTGAGTTTTCTGAACAAGTGACTACGATGCTTCGTTGAGGCAGAGAAATGTATATTGTTGAAATGTACCTCTGTAAGTGATTTGACAACTTTCCACCTGGAAGACCGGTTAACAAGAATAGTATATGTGGAATACAGGGAGAACTAGCCATTTGATTAGAACATTGACTTGAAGGGCGGAGTTGAGGGTTGTAGTGTAGAATTGTTTTTGAACTGCTAGGCTGTGACCAGGGGCATGCCACAAGGATTGGTGTTGATTCCACTCATTTTCATTGCTTATATGAATGTATTGGATGTGAGCATAGGAGGGCCAGTTGGTAAGGTTGAAGATATCACCAAGACTTATGGTGTAGTGGACAGGGAAGAAGGTTACCTCAGAGTACAACAGGATCTTGATTAGATGAGACAATAGGCTGAGGAGTGGCAGATGGCATTTACTACAGATAAATGTGAAGTGCTGTATTTTGGAGAGGCAAATCATTGCAAGACTTATCCACTCAATGAGCAGATCCTGCGTCGATAAACAAAGAGACCTGGGAGTGTAGGTTCATGGCTCCTTGAAAGTGCAGTCACCGTTCAACAGGATTGTGAAAAGGCTTTGTTATGTTTGTCGTTATTGGTCAGCAATTTGACTTTCGGAGTCGGGATGTCATGTACAGGACAGTAGTTCCATCACTTTTCAAATACTGCATTCAATTCTAGCTCTCCTCCTGTGGGAAAGACGTTGTTAAATTTGAAGAGGGTAAGAAAATATTTTCAAGAATGTTGCTGTGACTTGAGCTTTAGAAACAGTTTGAACAGTTTGGTGCTACTTTGCCTGGAGCGTGAGGGGCATGGCCAGGGTGAATATCAAAGGTATTTCCCCAAAACTAGAGGGTTGACATCTAAGGTGAGGGGGAAGAACAATTAAAATGGACCTAAGGAGCAACTTTTTCATTCAGTGGGTGGTGTATGTTTGGAATGAACTGTCACAGGATGTGGTGGAGGCGGTTACAATTACAACATTTAAAAGGAATTTGGGTAGGTATATGACTACAAACCGTTTAGAACGACACAGGCAAAATGCTGGCAAGAGTGACTAGATTGTTTTAGGATATCTGTTCAGCAGGGATCAGTTGCATGGAAGGGTTTATTTCAATGTTATACATCTCCATGACTCTCTGACTCTGACTGAGCTCTCACCTAAATTCTGTTTCTGCATCATGACTGGAAATGCTGCAAAGTGCTGTTGAAATGTCTTAATTTCAGCATACTGAAACCTGTGAACACATCGTTCGACAATGCTCTCTCCCAGTGTGTCTCCCGCTGTCAACTTTCCAAACACTCACATATGTTGTTAATCAAACTGATATTCAGTTTTAAAGTGAAAAACTGTCCTGTATCTTTCCCTGGCCTTTAGTGATGCTTACCCTACAGCATCAGATTCCACTATTAAGAAGCTGAGGAAAAGTTTTTTTTTTAAAGCAGAGCTTGTGGTTTCTTTGTACTGCACGGTGCTTCATGTTGGACAGTGGGATTTCAGCAGCTTTCAGACACGTCTTTATACCTTGTACTGAGCCTATTTACTGAAAGCCCGCGTGAACCACTCTTTGCTGATCAGTTGCTCAGTTGCATGAGGAATCCCTTGAACTGTGTTAGCTTCAGACTAGTAATTAGAACTTGTAATTCAGTGACATTTAATTTAATTTGGTTACTGAAAATTTACTAGAAAGGTTGGGGTTTGTTACCGTGGAAGTTGTGTTTTAAGCTGCTGTGTACATTCAAGAAGCTTAGAGTATTTGGTGACCGTGTCTGGAGATGTTTTCAAGTGATGGCTTTGAAAGAATACCTTTAAGAGAAAGATGAAATGGTGTCATGTGGCTTACTGCAGGCAAAAACTGTCCTGGACATTTTTTTAACTGACACATTTTCGTTGTAAAATAAGAAACCTTGTTGTTTTCACAGCATTTAGAATTCAACCAACCTGTTTAAATTACACTCCAATATTCTAAAAGTCAACCGAATTTGATTTTTTCTGTTTTGACAGCATCGAACCAATGAGATGATCCACTGTTTTGGGGGTATAAAACGCCAACATTACAGACAGGTAGCAATAAAAAGAGCACCTTCTGACATTGAACGACTGCAACTCTCTCTAAAAGGTACCTTTTTTAACCATACGTATATAAAAAATCTGCGGCAGAGGGCCAAAGATGACCAGGGGCGTTCTACAGCAGAGGATCGATACTGCTGGCTCGTTTTGAAAGTTATAGGCTGAAAATTTAATGGGGGCTTTATTGGATCAGTATATTGTTACAGATTAGAAGTTAGCTTATTATTTTGGACAAAGGAGGCTCGGAGTTGGAATATGTTGTTGTTTAATGGTCACTTTCGAGTTCTTAGTTTTATTGTTAAACATGATATTTGGGGTGGTTCTCTGAGACCAATGCATAAACAGATTACCAGGCGAGATGAGCTTTTCTGTGTGCGTGGTTTAATTAGCAGAAGATTTTACCAGCGTGTTGGAACAACGGAATGGATGACGGTTGCTGAGGGATAGACCATAAATCTTTCAATCATTTTAATCTTTGTATTTGTGAACAGTGTCAGATCACTGCAGGGTTGCATATGTCCCAACCTGTTTATAAAACAAGACAGAGATGAAACAACAGACCAGCTGTAAAAAATGGCTGATGTAGTCATGTCCAGAGGCCATAAAGCAACGTAGAAATATTTATTGTTCACTGACTATGTGCAACGCTGCTCCAAGTTTTAAAAGCTCAGTTATTATGGCCTTTCACAACATTGAGACATCTTTCAGACCACTAAGACTGCTGCTCAGGAACGGGGAGAAACCAATATGACACCATGTGCCTGTTACAGAGGGATATGAGGAGGTTAGTCAGCCCATACGAGCATTTTCCCACTTAAAGAGGTGGAAAGCTGAAATTTGCATTTTGCAAAAGGAATGAGTTAAAACATAGAGAAGTGTTGCTGCAGCTATACGAGGTGTTAATGAAAGGACACCTGGAGTAAATACTGCTGTTTGTTTTTCTGGGAAGGGTGAGAGCTCCAGCAAATACTGTTGACTGGCTGTTCATCATACATGGGATACTGCGTCGTTTAATGCCCCGGCCTGCTGTACACGCTGAGGAGAAGGCCATTCAGCCTATTGAGCCTGATACAGAGGGATAGGATGAGACCATTCCATCCAGACCGAGTAAATGTTCCCTTTTATTATGATATAAAAATTCTGTAAGTAAGGGGTTAACGGAACCTATTTGTTCAGTCATGATTTGTAGACGCTGGTGTTGGACTGGGGTGTACAAAGTTAAAAATCACAACTTATAGTAGAACAGAATTTCGAGCCCAATTTAAAGTGGGATGTAATTCAAATTATACGTTGAAAAAGACCCAGATTATTTCTTCATATATAAATCACAAATCGTATTCTATTTCAAAAGAACGGTTTTCATATCGACTGCAAACAACACACCCACACAAATACACATAATGTATTACCTTATACTGGAGCAAATGAGATGCAGAACTATACATTTATGGGAGTTCATTTACTTTCACTCGATGGATATGAGTGATGTACTGCAATGGTTTGCAACACAGAAAGCCCAATTTATGGTGTACTCCACTCGAATGGTCTGCACAGCTCCCAATTCTTGCCGGTATCTTGCCCCGTTTATGGAGTCCGGGGCGGTTCGATGAGACAGATTCAGAACTTGATGTGACAAACCATTTCTTCTGATCTGACAATGTCTTGATTGAATTTTCTCATCCTTGTGATTGGGCCAACCAATATCTCACTTCTGCAGTTCGTTCCACTCTCCTTTCTCCTTTTCCATAAGTTCACAACATGTTAGCAATTAATTAATTAATGACTTATCTTTCTCTGTCTTTCCTTGACCTTGGCTTTTGACTTCTTAATGTGTCGAGTGTTGGCATTTTGTAGATCAGAAAAAATGAAATGGTGTGTTTCGGGCTGTTCTTCACTTCCCAGTGTGTCCTATATGGTGCCCCATGTTGGATAGAGGTGCTTTCAGCAGCTTTGACGTATGTCTTTGTAACTTGGTCTGTGCCTGTCCCCGGACCACCTGGTTATCCCTGTCGGCTGATTGTGCGGTCAGTAGCACGAGGAAGTCCCTCAAGTATTATTCTGAACGGTCAGGCATCTATCTTGCAGCTTACTTACTTATAACTGTCTCCTGTTATTGTAACGTTAGTGCAGTTGCTGGGGATGTTATTTTGGAAGTTATACTGTGAGCTGCCTCGGATATTCAGGGAGACATGCGGAATTTGGAAGGGAAGACAAGACGCCTGAATGAAGAATGCCTCATATTTCGCCTTGGGACCCAAGAAACATACGGGATAAATGTGTATTTTAAAAGCCTCCTCACTTCTTCTCCGCCTACATTATCCCAGTCCCAAGCCTCCAACTCGACACCTCCCATCAGAACTGTCCATCCCTCCTCCCTCAGACCTATCACCTTCTCCATCACCTTAAAACACTCATCGCCTTCTCAGCTAACTTACCCCCAACCCCAACCACGTCCGATTTATCTCTCAGCTTTTTCCAAAAAGACTCATTCCTGATGAAGGGCTGATGCCTGAAACTTTGATTCTGCTGCTCCTCTGTTGCTGCCTGACCTGCGGTGCATTCCCAGCAACACATTCTCGACAACACAATGATGTTTGTAAATAAATGGTTTGGGAGAAACCTTTTGTGTTGCAAGTAATAGTTATCGACAAAGTTAACATGAATGACCGATGCAGTATGGAGAAACAATGAAAGCAGTGCATTTGAGTTTTTCGGAATATTTTTCATAATGTCCCAAGCCGAGAGTGCAAAATCAAACTGAGTGGGAATGTGGCTAATACATGAACATGGTTTTGGAATGGGCGAGCTCACATGAAGCAGTGTATCGCTTTAAAGATATCCTTGTTTTGTAGTAAAAGCATCATGGGATACCACAGACAGTGGGACTTCGGCCTCAGCTATTCCCAGTACATCTCAAACATTTGATTAAGAGGATCAAATGCAATATTTACAATTCTGCTGATGGCACTAACCGATGTTGGATGGCAGTGCGTGAGGACCATGTAATAAAGCTCCAAGGCGATTGAGACAAGTGGAGTTACTGAGCAAATACGTGGCAGATGAAGAGCAATGTGTGTAGATCTGATGTTGTGGTCTTTGGTGGGAAAAATAGAATGACAAAATATCATTTGAAAAGGCATTGGTGAAAGACCGTCATTAGAATAACGTGAATTATGGTCCTTTTCTTTTTTCCCTCTGCAGACACCTCCGAAGTCCCCGCAGGACAGTGAGTTTTGAAGCCAGTAGTCAATACTGGGAATGGCATTGGCACGCTGACAAGTGTACATATACCCACATGGGTAGCTGTAACACTGAAAATGTTCTGGATCTCCTTTCACTACAGTCACCGAAAGCAATACTGCAGGAATTGAAAACAGTTAAGAAGAGAAATGTTGTGTTGCACTTCATTTCCAGGGGATTTGAGTCGAATAGTGATGGTAACTCACTGCAACTGTACAGGTACTTGGTGATACCTCATCTCGAACATTGTGGAGGATTGTGTGAAGTTTTGGACTACTTAACTAACAAACGACAAAGCAGACATTGAGGGAGAGCAGCGAAGTAGAGCCAGACTGATCTCTGGGATGAAATGATTGTATGGGATAAGAGTATGTGGCGAATTAGTCTGTATTCCTTGGGGTTTGGGAAAATGAGTGGAGATCTCAGTGATATATATAATTTTTTGACAGGGTGAGACCGATTGGAAGCAGGGATTATAATTCCTGTGGCTGGACGTCTAAAACAAGTGCCCACAGTATTAGGTACAGACAGGTCACTCTGCATTGAGATGACAACAGATGTCTGCGCTCAGAGACTGGTGAACCTGGGGGACTCACTCGCACATAAGACTGTGGAAGTCAAGGCACTGAACATTAATGACGATTTCTGTACACGAGAGAGAGAGAACAGGCGTATAGTGGAGAGATAGAGCAACAGCTATCATTTGTGTATTATGGTAGAAAACTCAATGAACCAAAGGGATTAATCAAATGTCTATTTATATATTTTTATAATAGTTAATCATATTAATGATATGCGCATTGTGTGGGCAAAGTACATTGATGGGATATTATCAATTGTTTTTAACTTCCACCAGCTGTCAGAGCATTAACCTGGCCTGGATTAGTAATCCAATGGCATTTGCACCACAGCACCATCTCAACATGGGGACTTATCAGAAACCACAATGAGCAGGTTATTTCTGAGATGCTTGACAGCTCTGTCAAAAAGAACTCCCACCAATATTACTGTCTTGATGGGACTGGAGCAGTGGTAATTGGTCAAATTGTAGTTATACTTCTCTTAGGGGATGGGACACAGCTAAATAATTTTCCACGTTGTTAGGGAGCTGTGAGAGTCGGAGCTGGAATGAAACAGTTTCCAAAGGGACAACATGCAGCAGAAATTTTCAGTCTTATTCCAGGAATGGTGTCATGGCCTATTGTCTTAGTTATATTTATTGTGTTCAGCTGTTTCGTCACGTCAGGTGCAGAGAATCGAAGTGGTTGAAGTCGGAAATTTTGATTCTGTGGGTATAATGGCGAGGGTGAGGTGGATAATCGACTGAACACTTCTGGCTGATGATAGTGCAAATACTGCATGCTTTGGTTTTACCCTGATGTACAGGGCTATTAATTTCTTAATAATTGGGATATTTGGGGACCCATCTCCGCCAATAAGCTGTTTATTCGTTCATCACCATTTACGACAATATGTGGCTGTCTTGAAGAGTTTCAATCTGATCTGTTGGTCTTGAAAGCATTTCACCTTCTCTTTCAGATGTTAGTTCTGCTGTATGCAATGCAACCAGTCCAGTCCAGTAACTTTAACAGGTTGTTATCAGGTTTCAGTACACACGTTTCTAACCCTGGCATGTGCAACACACTCATCACTGAATCATAGATCAGCTCGTTGGTGATGGTAGACTGAGAGAGTATACCAAGCAAAAGGTTTCAGGTTGTGGTTCAATAACATTTTGCTGCTGCTGCTGTGGCTTGCGTTACGACATCAATGTTAAAAATGTTATTTTCAAAGTAAGAGGAGCACGAACTTTGAAGAGGCTTTTTGTCCTGGAAATGAGTTGAGAGCAGCAAAGCATTGGTGATGAAAGAGATTTAAATGTCATAAAGTCTTAGATTCACACAATATACACAGAAACCCTTCAGCCCAACGTGTCCATGCTCACCAGGTTTCCAAAACTGAACTAATCCTGTTTGTCTGCCTCTCGCATATAGCCTTCCAAAGCTTTCCTACTCGTGTATCCTTGGAATTGTATTTTAAATGTTGTAATTGTATTTCCCTGTACCGTTTTCTCTTACAGCTCATTACATATACACAGCAGTCTGTGCGAAACATCTAACTCTTCGATCTCTTTTACTTCTCTCCAATATTACCTTAAACCTGTACCATTGATTTTGGACACCTCTTCCCTGGGGAGAAGACCTTGGCTATCCATAAGCTGTTTAAGGAGAAGCTGTTGCGAGTGATGCAAAAATTTGTTCCTCTGAGACGAGTAAGAAGGGGACGACGAGAACAGGTGAACTTTGCATCCACAGGAAGAAGTCAGCTTACGTAAGGTGGAGGAAGCAACGATCTACCACAGCTTGATAGGATAACAGGCTTGCTAGAAAGGAGCTCAGAAGTGGACTGAGAGTCAGGACCGGGAACGAAATAGGCATTTAACTCATACGTGAGGAATAACAGAATGATCAGGGATACAGTAGGGCCGATCAGGGACAGAGTAGGGAACTTGTGTGTCGAATATGAGCAGATAAGGGAAACCCTAAATGAGTCTTTTGCTTTGGTTATCACGAATGAAAGGGAACTTGTTTCGAATGGGAGCTTTGAGGAACTTGCATACAGGCTTTATTCGATCAAAATCGATGAAGCTGATGTGCTGGAAGCTTTGGCAAACATTAAGTTTCATGAGTCCCCAGGGCAAGGCCAGATTTATCCTCAGCTCCTCCGAGAATCGAGAGAGGAGGTTGTTTCAATTTTCAAGAAGGGTAATAGGGAAATCCCTGGCAATTACAGACTAGTTAGTCTTACATCTATGGTCAGCAAAGTTTAGGAAAGAATTCTGTGGGATAGGATTTATGATTAGGAGAAAGTGAGGCCTATTGCAGATGCTGAAGTACCAGAGTTGAAAAAAGTGATGCTGGAAAAACACAGCAGGCCAGGCAGCGTCCGAGGACCAGGAGAGTCGACGTTTCAGGCATAATCCCTGCTTTATTCCTGAAGATGGGCTTATGATGAAAACGTCGATTCTCCTGCTCCTCGGATGCTGCCTGGCCTGCTGTGATTTTCCAGCACCACTTTTTTCAACATAGGATTAATGACTATTTGAAAAAGCATAGCCCGACGAAAGGCAGTCAGCCTGTCCTTGTGAGCGGCAGGTCATGCCGCACAAATTTTATTGAGTTCTTTGAGGAGGTGACAAGGCAGGTGGGCGAAGGTCGAGCAGTAGATGTGGCATTTGATAAGGTTCCCATGATAGCCTCACTCATAAAGTCAGGAAGTATGGGATACAGGGAGACCTGGCTCTTTGGATTCAGAATTGTATTGGATGACAGAAGGCAGAGAGTGCATGTAGGTGGAAAGAATTCTGCCTGGAGGTCAGTGTTGAGTGGGTCCCACAGAGCTCTGTTCTTGGGCCTGTGCTCTTTGTACTTTTCATAAATGTGTTGGGTGAGGGGTTTGAGGGGTTGGTGAGTAAATTTGCAGAAGGCACAAATGTTGAAGGTTCGTTTATAATATCGAGGGATACTGCAGCTACAGCGTGACATTGGTAAAATGTAGTGCTGAGCTGAAAATGACAAATGGAGTTCAACCCTGACAATATGAGGTGATACATTTTGGAAGATCGAACTCGAAATCTGAATATAGGACTCCAGACAGGATTCTTGGCAGTGTGGAGGAACAGAGAGATATTGGTGTTCAAGTAGGTAGATCCCACATAGTTGCTACCCAAGTGGATAGGAGTGTAAAAAGAGCATATGGTGTTTTGGCTTTCATTAACAGGGGGATCGAATTTAACGCCACGAGGTTTTGTTACAACTCGACAAGTCACTGGCGAGACCACGCATGGAATATTGTATCCAGTTCTGGTCGCCCTATTGTAGGAAAGGTATAGAGGCTTTGGAGACGGTGCAAATAAGGTTTACCAGGATGCTGCCTGGACTGGAGGGCTCGCCTTGTGAAGAAAGGTTGACCAAGCTCAGACTTATACCTCTGGAGATGAGGAAGAGACGTGACCTTATCGAGGTATGCAAGCTAATTAAAGAAATAGATAGAGTCAATAGCCTGAGACTTTTTCATAGTGCAGGATTGACTGGTACGAGGGCTCGTAGTTTTTAAGATATTAGGAAAAATGTATAGAGGGGATGTCAGAGGAAGGTTCCTTCTGCAGAGAGTTATGAATGCATGGAATGCGTGGTCAATGGTGATGGTGGAAGCGGAGTCATTCGGGACATTAAAGCGACTGCTGGCATGCAAATAGATCGCAGACAACTCAGGGATATGCAGCTTACGTTATTTCATTTTACATGAGGATTAATGCTTGGCACCACATCGTGGACCAAAGGGCCAACTTTTCTATGTTCTATGTTCTAAAAGTGGTCATGAAATAACTTTAGTGAGCACAATTAATAAGAATCCCAAAGCCATTTACTCGATATAAGAAACAAGCAGGTAACTGGAGAAAGGATTGGTCCACTAAAGGAAAAGGAAGGCTGCATTTTGAACCTGAGATGTGTGCAATTCTCAATGATTACTTTGCATCAGTGTTCACTGAGGAGAGAAGAGATAGAAGTTTGATTACTCTGGATCACGTTCACATAAGAAGGTAAGATGTGTTTGGTCGGCTCGAGCTTATTACGGTGGACACACCAACAAGACCGGGTAGGATGTATTCCAGGTTGCTTAGGGGGGCAAGAGAGAAAATACCTAGGCCCTGACAGATATCTTTGTAGTATCCTTAAACACAGGTGATTTGCTGGAAGATTGGAAAATTGCTCATGTTACCCTCGTGTACAAGAGGGTACTAGGAACATTTCAGTTAACTATAGACCAGTGAGCCTGACATCAGTGGTGGGAAAGTTGCTGGAGAAGGAACTGAGGCGTAAAATCGATTTATATTTGGAGCAGAATGGACTTATCAGTGATAGGCAAAATGGTTTTGTGTGGGAGAGATCGTGCCTTACCATCTTACTAGAATTCTTTGAGTAAGTAACCGTATTGAGAGATGAAGGAAGGACTTTAGATGTTATATGCATAGACATTGACAAGGCATTTGATAAGGTTCCCATAGTAAACCAACGGAGAAAGTGAAGTCACGTGGTGTGCAGATTGTTCTGGCCAGGTGGCTAAAGAACTGCTTGAAAAGCTGGAGACCGAGAGTTGGCGATGAAGGGAGTTTCTCGAAATGGAGAAAGGTTACGAGGGTGTGCCACAGGGATCAGCGCTGGCGCCAGTGCTGTTTGTGATGTACATAAATTATCTGGGAATGGGCACTGTGGGTATAATCAGCAAGTTTGCAGATGACACGAAAATTGGTTTTAGGAGCAGAAAAGGTAGGACACTGTCAAAGAATACAGGAGAATATAGATAGACTGGAGGGTTGGCAGAGAAGTGGTAGATGGAGTTTAATCGAGGCAAATGCGAGGTGATGCATTTTGGAAAGTCTAATTTTAGAACGAATTGCACAGTAAACAGAATGGCATTGTGAAAAGTTGATGAGCAGAGAGATCGGGGAGTGCAAGTCAATTGTACGCTGAATGTTGCTCACAGGTGGATGGATTGGTAAAGAAGGCATATAGTCTGCTTACCTTCATCGGATGGGCTATTGAGTATAAAAACTATCAGGTCTGTTAAAATTGTCCAAGACATTGGTTCGGCTGCATTTCGAATACTGTGTACATGTCAGGTCGCCACATTACCAAAAAGCTGTGAATGCTTTGGAGAGGGTGCAGGCAATGTTTATGAGGATGTTGTCTGGTATGGAAGGAGCTACCTATGAATAGCAGTTGACGAGCTTAGGATTGTTTTCATTAGAAAAAAGGAGATTGAGGCGAGACCTTATTGAGGTCTCCAAAATCAAAAAAGGTATCGACAGTGTAGATCAAGATAAGCGTTTTCCAGAGTGAATGATTCAGTAATGAGATGTCACGCTTTCAAGGTGAGAGTTGAAAAGTTTAAGGGGGATACTCGTGGCATATACCTTACACAGAGGGTGGTAGGTGTCTGGAACGCGTTGCAAACAGAGGTAGTAGAGGCAGGCACGTTCGATTCATTTCAGATGCGTCTGAATAGATGGGTGAGTGCATGGGCAGCAGAGGGATACAGATGCTTCGGAATTGGATGACAGATTTACACACTGGATTTGGATTGGCTCAGGCTTGGAGCGCCATAGGGCGTCCTGGGCTGAAAATTTTCTTTGTTCTTTGTTCTCTTTGTTCTATCCAGGCTACCATTATACCACAAGACCTCCAGTCTCTTTCTCATCATTGTAAATATTTTGCACACTTTCCCGTTTCTAACCTTCTTCGTATATCAGGGCAACAAGAATTGTACACAGTACTCCAAATTTGACCTTATTCTCCTCTTGAACAGCAACAGCATCATGTCCAAATTACTCTATTCACTGGTCTGACTGATGAAGGTAATCGTACCTACTGCCTTCACATCAACCTGCCCCTGTGTAAGTCCTGCTCTGATTTGCCTAAAAAAAGGCAGTACCTCATATTTATCTGCAGGGAGCTTCACCTGCCAATCCTCAGCCTACTGGCCCAGTTAATCATGGTCTCATTTTCCTTTTAAATGACCTTCTTCACTGTCATTTAACCAGCAATCCTCGGACTTCTAGTCGCACACAAACCCACCAACACTTTCAAACAAAAATTACCAAACTTAAAATACCCAGTACAACCCAAGAACAAACTCAACGTCATCTACAAAATTCCATGCAGGGACTGCCACAAACACTACATAGGAAAAACAGGAAGAATGTGAGGCACCAGGATAAACGAACACTAGCGAGCCACAACAAGACACAACCCTCTCTCCCTCGTAGCCCTACACACGGATGAGAAAAAACACCAATTCGACAGGGACAACACATCTATCCTGGGACAGGCTAAGCAAAGACATGCCAGAGAATTCCTAGAGCCCTGGCACTCCAACCACAACGCCATAAACAAACACATAGATCTCGATGCCATCTATCAACACCTCAGAAAACGAACAGGAAATGACATCACCAGAAACCCCAGGAGCCCCATCCAGGAGAAAGATAAAAATAGAGATCAGGAGACACGAGCTTCGCTTCACGTAGAGGTCGTCACTGACGATGTTACCTAGCCAGGTAATGAAACGTCCGGATATCAAGCCTACAGCTCAGCGAGCAAACTCACAACCTAAGCCTCAACCTGAGCAAGAAGATCATTTAAAAGGAAAATTAGACCATGATTAACTGAGCCAGTAGGCTGAGGATTGGCAGGTGGAGCTTCCTGCAGATAAATATGAGGTACAGCCTTTTTTTAGACAAATCACAGCAGGACTTACACATGTGGACAGGTTGGTGTTAAGGCAGTAGGTACGATTACCTTCATCAGTCAGAGCAGTGAATATAGTAATTTGGACATTATGCTGTTGCTGTAAACCTTGCAATAACCAGCAATTTGCTGTCGTCTACAATGTTACCGTCCATCCTTTGTATATTCTCATGCAAATCATTTCTCAAAATAACAAACAACAGTGGCCCCAGCACTGGTCCTTTGTCACACCGCTGGGTACCACAAATCTCTCACTGCACCATCTGTCTCCTACTTTCATTTAGAAGCACTTCCTGATCCCCTGTGATCTAACCTTATTGGCCAGGCTACCATGTGGCATCTTGTTGGGTCTCACGAAGGCCCACGTAGAAAATACGTATGCTTGGACAGGCCCTCGGTGTTTATCTAACGTTGTGCATTTTCAAAATTCCGGCACTTCCTCTTCTCTAAGGTAGTCTCATTTCAAAACATCACTGCATTGAATTATATCCCTAAGTCCCCCAGCTTCCATGTCTTCCTCCAGAGTAAATGCTGACGCATTTTGGGACCAGTGAACATATTTCTATTAGTGTGGTAATAGTCCTGAAAAACGAAATGTCTGCTCCACAAGGTTCCGTAATAAATTGTTGCAAGGCCAGTTGTGATGGAATTGGGCAAAAACTTTCAAGAGTTGTTTGGAGGAAGCTGTTGAAGGTGAAACGACGTCAGGAAAGTGGGACTCATTAAAAAGCGAGACAGTGAGACTTCAGCAATTGCATCTTCACCTCAGTGAAAAGGGCAATGCCATCAGCAGCAGGGCACAGGATATGTCAGGTGATATTGAAGCTTTGAATTAGGGAAAAAGGAGGCATACATCTGGTACAAGCAAGACGTTGATTAGATTCCCAAAGTATGGAAACAGGCTCTTCGCCCCAACAAATCCACACAAATCACCCAGACGGTCCTCTGGACTTCACACTATGGACAATTTAGAATGACCAATTAACCTAACCTGCACATATTGAGACTGTGTGAAGAAACTGGAGTATCTGGAGGAAACCTACGCAGACACGGGGAGAATGTGCAAACTCCACACAGACAGTTGCCCGAGGCGGGAATTGTACCCGGGTTCCTGGTGCTGTGAGGCAGCAGTGATAACTACTGAGCTACCGTGCCGACCTTCATTTATCGAAACACTATAAGTTGAACAGAATACATATATCCTCCATGGCGCAAAAGGGTAAGGTGACTCAACCATGATTAACAGACGAAGTTAAAATTTGTATTATATCAAGGGAAAGTCGTTCAGTAAAAAGGCAGACATTATGGATTCATTTGAACAAATGCGGACTAAGAAATTGATAAGGACATTAAAAAGACATCAAGAATACAGACTAGAAAGAAACATAAAGACTGATGCAAAGCTTCTGACAATATTTGAAAGGAAAATTAAAGCCACGTGTAATGTTCAGCAGTGTGGAACAAATGAGGACAGGACAATTTATTGTTGATAAAAGAGCAATTGCAGGGAAACTAACTTGTTATACTGTGTCTGACTTCGTGGAGGAATACATAACATCTCCCAGAAATACAAAGTGACCATGAGACTTGTGTAACTAAAGACTCAACTCATTCAAATTAGGAACGAGGTGTGTTTCAAAACATAACCGGGTTAGTGATTGGTAAGTCTGACAGACCAAATGTACTTCACAATGAAATTTCAGAGAAAGAGGCAATGCAAAGATTGATTGCATTAGGCAACACAGTACTTCTGCTGTGTAATTTGGAAGGTTATAAATGCATTCCACAATCCAAAACGGGAAGAAGAGGATAAATGGGGAAGTATAGACCAAGTAACTTGTCATGCACCGGAGGAAATCTGTTTAAATCTGTTATAACAAATGTGGTATTGGTCATTTAGAAAGTAATAGCAAACTTCAAGAGAATGCATATATGAAATCGAACGTATAATTCTCAGACATTTTTCTTGAAGATATCGCTTGGAGAGATAAATAATGGAGAACGAACAGAGATGATATAATTGTATATGCGGGTGGATTGTTGTGGATATGTTCACTGAGCTGGGAATTTGTGTGACAGACGTTTCATCCCCTAGTCGAGGTGACATCCTCAGTGCTTGGGAACCTCCTGTGAAGCGCTTCTGTGATCTTTCCTCCGGCATTTATCGTGATTTGAATCTGCCGTTTCTGGTTGTCAGTTCCAGCTGTCCGTTGCAGTGGCAGGTATATTGGGTCCAGATCAATATACTTATTGATTGAATCAGTGGATGAGTGCCATGCCTCTTGGAATTCCCTGGCTGTTCTCTGTTTGGCTTGTCCTATAATAGTAGTGTTGTCCCAGTCGAACTCATGTTGCTTGTCCTCTGAGTGTATGGCTACTAAGGATAGCTGGTCATGTTGTTTCGTGGCGAGTTGGTGTTCATGGATGCGGATCGTTAGCTGTCTTCCTGTTTGTCTTATGTAGTGTTTTGTGCAGTCCTTGCATGGGATTTTGTACACTTCATTGATTTTGCTCATGCTGGGTATCGGGTCCTTCGTCCTGGTGAGTTGTTTTCTGAGAGTGGCTGTTGGTTTTTGTGCTGTTATGAGTCCTCGTGGTCGCAGTAGGCTGGCTGTCATATCGGAAATGTTTTTAATGTATGGCAGTGTGGCTAGTTCTTTAGGTTGTGGCATGTCCTCATTCTTTCCCTTCGGCATCTGTTGATGAAATTGCGGGTTATCTGTTTTTGGTGAATACATTGTAAAGGTGTGCTTCTTCCTCTTTTTGCAGTTCTGGTGTACTGCAGTATGTTATGGCCCTTTTGAACAGTGTCTTGATGCAACTTCTTTTGCGTGTGTTGGGATGGTGCTTTCGTAGTTTAGGACTTGGTCTGTGTGTGTGGCTTTCCTGTAAACCTTGGTGGTGAATTCTCCGTTCGGTGTTCTCTGTACCATCACGTCTAGGAATGGGAGTTGATTGTCCTTTTCTTCCTTTCTAATGAATCGGATTCCTACGAGCGTGGTGTTGATGATTCGGTGTGTGTTTTCTATTTCTTTGTTTTTAATGGTTGCATATGTATCATAACATATCTGACACAGAGATTGGGTTGAATTTGTTTAAGACTGTTTGTTCTAACATTTGCATTACCGTTTCTGCTATGAGTCCAGAGATGGGTGAGCCCATGTATGTGCCGTTGATTTGTTCATATATTTGGTTGTTGAATGTGAAGTGTGTTGTGAGGCACAGGTCCAGTAATTTGAGTATGCAATGTTTGTTGATAGGTTCCCAATCTTGTTGTTTGTTTTGTATGTCCAGCAGGCTGGCTATTGTTTCTCTCGCTAGGGTTTTGTTGATAGAGGTGAACACTGCTGTTACATCGAATGAGACCATAGTTTCTTCCTTGTCTATGTGTATATTTCTGATGATGTCCAAGAATTCCTGTGCTTACTGTATAGAGTGTCTGGATCCGCTGATCAGGTGTATTAAATAAGTATTAAGTAAGTGCTTCCCCATGTTCCCAGTTTCAACTAACACTTTCCACTACGATCTTTCATTGGACCAAATCCTAGTAGCGAGATTATACAATATCCACACCAAGTGGTCGACCACACGAAGTTCAGTCGGCAGACCACACCAGGCTCAGTCTCCAGACCGCACCGTGCCCAGTCTCAAGACTGCACGGGGCCCAGCCTCCAGACTATACCAGGGCCAGTCTCCAAAGCACATCTGGCAATGTCTCCAGACCGGAGCAGGCCCAGTCTCCAAGCCACAGCAGACCCAGTCTCTGGGACACACTGGGCCAGACTGCAGAACATTCCAGGACCGGTCTCCAAATTGCATCGGGCCTATTGTACTGGCGACACAGGTACAAGTCGCTCGGTCACACTTGGCCCAGTCTCCAGACCGCACGGAGCCCAGTCTCCAAATTGCACCAGACACCGTCTCCAGACTGCCCCGGGCCCAGTATCCAGACCGCACTTGGACACTCCAGGCACCACTGTTCTTTAAATCTTGAAGCCTTGCTTCCCCTCTCGATCCTCTGGTCTGGGACTCACTTCCTCCCTTCCCAAAGGAGCCAAGCTAAAAAGGCAATAGCTTGGCAAGAAAATACTCTCCAGAAAATAGAATAAATAAAGAAGACATAAAGTGTGAGCGGAGCATGGGTGATCAACCTGGAACATTCTGACCATGTCATCGTCTTTATGATATTCCACGCTGTTTCCTTCTTCAATGAATTCCTTTGAAGACTCAGAGCAGTTTTCAACGATTCCTTGCAATTATGTCCATGAGGTAATAACAGAAAGAGATAGACATGACCTTTGGTTGTCCGTATGCTGCCATTGGGGTTGTTTCATGACTTTACAATCTATTCTCAATATACTTTCGAAGAGTATATCCAAAAAACATTCAAAGTTGTAGAAAGCGAACTAAAATTAAACTCAACCTCTCCTAAATTGCTTAACTCAGGATTACCTTACTGCTATTTGACTGCTTGGTCTGCATAGTTCCCTGTGTTGGACAGATATCGAGTCTGCGCGTGAAGGTAAATGCACTGCTGTTTTCTGCATAGTTTCTGGTGCTGGACAGATAAAATTTCCAGGTATATAGATCTAAGCACTGCGGTGGTCTGCTTTGGTCCCCACGCTGAACAGATATTTTTTTCCAGGTTCATAGACCACTGCAGTGTTGCGGTCTCCCTAGCTCCCAGTGCTGAACAGAGACCTATGAGAAAGTGAGGGTTCAGATGCTGGAAATCAGAGTAGAGAGTGTGCTGCTGGGAATGCACAGCAGGCCAGTCAGTATCCAAGGAGAAGGAGAATCAACGTTTCTGACATAATCTCTTCATCAGAAATCTGATCCATGCTTATTTCTGAAACTTCGATTCACTTGCTCTTCGCATGCTGCCTGGCCTGATGTGCGTTCCCAGCATTCCAGTCTGTGTATAAAGGTCAATTCACTGCTGTGTTCTGCATAGCTCCCAGTGATGAACAGACATCTAGTCCGAGTTTAAAGATCGTGGCAATGCTGTGGTCTGCACAGCTCCCCGTGCTGGACAGATTCTAGTTTGGGTTTATAGAGCAATGCATTGCTGCGGTCTGCACAGTTTTCTGCACTCGGCAGATTGCTGGGTTGGACTGAGAAGATCTTGATCGACACAGTGTCGTGTGCTGGACAGATATCTCCTCTGATTTAATATTTCTCTGTTGTGTATTGAAAATGTATTATACCTAACAATTTCAGCTGATCTGTCATGCCTTTCATTCTTATTTTGTGATTGGACACTCCGTTTCTCACTCCATTAATGTTGCAATGTGCCTATGTACAGTACCTCATGATAGTGAATATCGACTGTACTGGCAGCTGCCACAGCCTCTTCATTCAGAAGAAGTCAGCCATTCCCATCCTCTTCTGGTCTCCACGTTGCCAAAAATGATAGCCTTATGAATAAAGGCCATCCCCTTGGAACACAGCTCAAAACACAGCAGCCCTCACCACTCCCCACCGCCAACCAACCACTTCAAAATATTCCGTTTTGTAACGAGAGAAGTGAGGCCACCGGGAGCATGAGGGAGCAGATCATCAGGAAGATGGAGCAACACTTCCAATGACTGAAAAGGTCAGACTGAACCCAACAGTACACACTGTGTCTCTAAGTCCTGTTATCTCCCTACATTTATTTAATATACAGATTATTATTCTTGCTGAAAAATATCATAGTTTTACATATACCCAAGTGACATTCCTGTTTCCAAGTCGCTGTCCATTGCTTATCCAATTAGAAATTCTCTACCCCCTCTTGATAACTTAGTTTTCTGACTATCTAAGTTAGAATACATCTGTTGCATTTCTCTAAAACGTTGCAAATCGTTGATGTCCCAGTAATGGTCACTGTGTCACTGCAGTCGTTAATTTGTGTTAAACTGATAAAGACTCATTTATCCCTAACTTATCCCTTCTTCAGGTTCAATAACCAGTCCGCCCATATTCCCGTGTGGCTGCTTTGAAAGGGTGAATGTTCCTTGCAATTTCCAATGGACCAGGAATGAGATATTAAAAGATCAGCTTCAATTGCTGAGCAACAGGCTCGAATAGCTGGATAGCCTCGTTCTGTTCCTGTTTAAAAATCTTGATGGGCTGAATAGCCTGCTTCAGTATAGATGTAGTTATGAATGTTACTGAACATTTTGGAACCATCGGAGAGCAGTCCACTTCTGACATTATGATGGAGGGAACGCCATTGATGCTGCAGCTGCTGATAGACCATGTTGTCTAATGGAGGACCAACTTCCATTTGCTTGGTCCTTTCGAAGTATGTCCTACTTCACAGGAGGGAATGCCACATAACACAGTGGGCAGGATCTTCAATATGAGGCAGCTGAGGCATTCCCTCCACCAGGACTATGTCCTGGTTGCTGCAACAGATACTTTTAGAGACAGATCCATCTGGAAATAGGGGTTTGGTGAGAATGTTTCCTTCTCTTTGGTTCCCCATCACTTCCCCAGTCTGGTTGCTGTGCATTTGATGTCTCTCCCTGCTCAGTCAGTGGTGGACGTGTGGAGACACACTTGGTCATGGCCATGAAGTCCCAGACCCAGAGTATGTTCATTTTCCTTCTCACTCGCAGTACTTCCTTTGTTTTGTTTTCAAATTCAAGGGGAACTGAGTTACCACTGAGAGGTGGGATGAAGAGGAGCAGGATATATCCATCCTCAGTCGATTTCCATGATCACCTTTGAACTGTTAGCATGAGATTTCCGGGGTCCTGAAATCAATGTTGGGGAATTGCAGGGTAACCTCTTCCCTAACTTTAACCCAGGGAACCGCCATCATTTTTGGGTCCGTACTGCCGGTAGGACAAGATATACCCAGAGACGGTGATAGTGCTTCATGAAACATTACCCATCAGGCCTGATTCTTTGAGTAGGATAGTGTCAGACTGTTTTCTAAATAGGAATGTATTATGGGAAAATAAGATTATGAAAGGATTGGACACTCTGTCAGCAGGAAACATGTTTCCGCTGATGGGTGAGTGCCGAACCAGAGGACACAGCTTAAAAATACGGGTAGACCATTTAGGACAGAAATGACGAGAAACTTCTTCACCCAGAGAGTGTTGGCTGTGTGGAATGTTCTGCCCCAGAGGGCAGTGAAGGCCCAGTCTCTGGATTCATTTAAAAAAGAGTTGGATAGAGCTCTCAAAGATAGTGGAATCAAGGGTTATGGAGATAAGGCACGAAGAGGATACTGATTACGAATGATCAGCCATGATCATATTGAATGGAGGTGCAGGCTCGAAGGACTGAATGGCCTACTCCAGCACCTATTGTTTATTGTCTATTGTCTATTATAATGCTCGAAATGTACAACAGGTTGGGCAGCATCCGAGGAGAAAGGAAATCAACTTTTCGTACATCAGCCCTTCATCAGGAATGAGGCTTCTGGGATGGGTGGCTGAGAGAGAAATGGAAAGAGGTTGGGGCTGAGGGAAAGGTAGCTGAGAATGTGATAGACAGGTGAAGGTGGGGTAGAAGGTTATACTTCAGAGAGGAGAATCAACCAGAAATAGGGAAAGATGAAGGACAGGTCAAGGGTACGGTGCCGAGTTGGAGGCTTCGGATTGTGATAATGTAGGGGGAGAGGAAATGCGAAAAATGATGAAATCTACATTGACCCTGTTCAGTTGCAGTGTCCCACGGCGGAATATGAGGCGTCTTCCTCAAGATTTTGGCTGATTATTGTTTCTCGAAGAAGAAGCCAGGACATGCATTTCCTTAGTGGAGTGGGAGGCGTCGTTGAAGTTTTCAACATGGCGCGGTGGTGGTGATTGCTGCGGGTGTCCCAGATATGTATTCTGAAATGATCTGCAAGATGGCGTCCAGTACCACCGATGCAGAGGAGACCAAATTGAGTGGAAAGAACACTGTAGATGACATTGTCGGAGGCACAGGTAAGTTTCTGTTGGATGCGAAAGGATCCTTTGTGGCTGTAGATGGATATCAGGCGGGAGGTGTAGGCGCAGGTTTTGCAGGTCTTGCGGTGGCATGGGAAGGTGCCAGGAGTGGGATGAGGGCTGGCGGGCGTCAATCTGAAAAGTAAGCCGCGGAGGGAATGGCCTCTGATCAGGGTAGGGAGGGAACTATCTTCCAAGTTGTGGGGTCTGTTTGTAGTTGGCGAAAATGGCGACGGATGATGCGATGTATACAGACGTTGGTGGGGTGTGAGCTGATGGGTGTCTGTCCTTGTTGCGTTGGGTGCACTGGGGTTGGATGGCGCAGCTGCAGGAAGTGGAAGAGATGCGCTGGACGGCATCATCAAACATGTGGGAAGGGGAATTGTAATCTTTGAAGAAGGAGGTTATCTGCGTTTTTACAAAAGGAAAGATAGAAGGTCTAGTCTCTATGGAGATCAGTACTCTTTTAGGAAATGTCCGTTGTTAATTGGTTTCCTGGAATATAATGTACCCAATATTTTATAACGGACATTCCCCGAACATTCTATCCCTGATATTATATGTGAATGGCCGGACAGCAGTGAATTGCACAAATGGTCAGATGCCCTGGGAAATGATCCAGTTCCAAGGAGGAGACACTATTCCGAAATCCCTCAGCCAGTGAAAGGGTTGAGTACGTTTTCCTTGCGTTTACAGTTCTTCACGACCCAGGATCGCACACAACTTAGACGAGAAAGCAGAAATTTCGAAACTCCATTTGTCTTCAAGGAACTGGGAATGAATCCTTCAGAATAGCAAACTTTTAACCCTGGGTATTAGGTGCTGGAAAGAAATGACCTGTGCCTGCTCTCGTGTTATCGAGTTTGTGGGAATTTCTCAGGAACCATCTGTACTTGTGGACGTGTCTCTGTGTGTTTGGGAAGGGAAGGTTTCTTGTGATTTGTGACATTTTTATCAGTAATTCAGAATTTCCCATTTGTTATTGCAGATCCAGTTATTTCAGAAATAATGTAAAGTTACACATTTGATAATCTCACTGGGTCCTCAGTCAGACTAGGAAATTTGCGTACAGGCTGATGGATAATCTGCTTGTTTTCCTTCCTCACATTTAACGCACTGACAATCTACGTCTTACATGAGAAAGATTGTGGATTGTCTCCATGTGTGAGACGTTACTTGGTGGCCATGGCAGCGGCAGATCTACTGGTCATTACCTTCGATCTGATACTGAGAAAGATTCCCATTGTTTATGCAGAATTGTTTTATTTTTTCACGTCCATGCCCGTGTGTAATATCCACGCCGTCCTGATTTATGCATCCATTGACTGTTCTGTCTGGTTCACCGGCACTTTCACCTTTGATCGGTTTGTGGCAATTTGCTGCCATAAACTGAAAAGTAAATATTGCAGTGAGAAAACAGCGGTTGTGGTGCTGGGAGCAGTGACGGTGCTGAGTTGTTTAAAGAACATTTTTTGGTATTTTATGCTCACAACTCAGTATCGGCTGATGACCCGCCCCTGGTTTTGTGCTGCAAAAGATGGTGTTGAATCCTCCCATGTCTGGGTCACAATCCAGTCCATCCACTACATTGTGACCCCAGCACTACCATTTCTCCTGATTCTGCTGCTCAATGGTCTCACAACCACACACATATTAGTGACCAGCAGAGCCCGCAGGAGACTCCAAGCTACCACCAATGGGGACGCTCAGTCGGACACAGAAATGAGAAATCGAATTAAATCCATCATTTTACTGTTTTTGATCTCGGCCAATTTCATCCTGTTATGGTCAATATTCATGCTGTATTCTATGTGGGTCCGGAGTCAGGAAGTTGTGAATACCCCTGTACAACTCCATGATTATCTGCGGGAATTGGGCTTCATGCTGCAGCTCCTCAGTTGTTGCACAAACACCGCGATTTATGCAGTGACACAGAATAAGTTCAGACAGCTTCTGAAGAATGTGCTGAAATATCCATTTACCTAAATTCATCAATCAATCAAATTCAGTCGTTATTCAATCCATTCAGGATTTCCTCATATCAGTTCAGAGTTTCAGAAATGAAGCAGTCTGTCTCTCTTTTAACAGACTGAGGGTAGCTCTCATCTGTCCAACATTATCCCACAGTGGGGTGACATGGACACATTAGAATGTTTCTCAGAACTTAGTGGCCAATGGGAAACGGCAACATCCAACTGACTGTACTCTATCACTTCAATTTGTAAACAAAAATGTTCATTAAAAAGCGCCAAGCAGTAGAGTGAAAGGTATTGTTGTTTGCCTTTGCTTTGAAGAAGCTGGGCTGGAGAGATAAAGACTCAGCCCCAAGTCCTGGTCCACAGGAAGGGGAGGGATTGGGCCTGAACTCAGCATTTGGGTTGAAGTCATTCTGCCCTTGCTTTCACCTCTGCGTCCCCCCACTCAGACCTGGCCTTCTGCACAATTCATCTCTCAGCCTTTTTCATTCTCCCTCCATATCTCCCTCCCATGCTCACACTGTTCCTCTGTTTCGCTCACACCGCCTTCCATTTACACAGTCTATTTCACTGTCCTCCGCTCCCCATTCTCCTGCGCTCTCTGCGGTCTGCACTCGTTACATCACAATCTCCCTCTCTCCAATTCTGTCTTCCTCGAATCCTCTTTTTACATTCCGTTGCTGGGGGAGCAGAAGAGGGGTGTGGATATTCAGGCCGATTCTGGGGAAGAAAAGATGAATGTCCCATGCCAGGCTGTTGCTCACTAAACATCCTGGGGCTTGGGACAAACGTCCTTTCTGGGGGATACAGTGAATGCGAGAGCATTCAAGGAGGTAATAGTGGGGGAGGCACCATCGGCTGTGGAAGGGGCTGAAGGGTGGGAGTTGGACAACAGGCTGCTTCACACGGCAGAGACTGTGTGGAACGCATTGTAGATACTCATTGATCTAAGTGGGCACGTGATCAAAGGCCAGTTCAAGAGAATTAACGAGGGAGTGGCAAGTGACCAATGTTAAGGGTAGGGAGTGTGTGGGTGAGTGAGCGTTATGGTGAGAGAGAATTCGGCGGATGATCGTGATGGTGTGGACTGTGCAGTCGACTGCACGAGTCGTGTACATTGGCGCTGGAATGTACGAGGAGTGAACATGACGGTAGGAGACTTTACATGGAGATTGAGAGGGACCGTGGGTTAGTGTGCAGGAAAATGACTGCGATGGTGAGGATGTATTCAGGGGGAGCGAACATGATAGTGTGGGCGTTTGCGGGGCAGAGAGCGTGATGCAGTATGAGTGTGTGGGGAGGGATAGTGATGGTGTGGGAGTGTGTGGGGGAGTGAGTGTGACGATGATGGAGCATGATGGTGGGAAAAGTGTGCGGAGGATTGAAGGCTATGGTGTGAACATGATGGTTTGGGCGTATGCGGATAAAAGAGTGTGACAGTGGAGAAGAGGGTAGGGGAAGTGAATGTGATGGTGGGGGAGTGTGCAGTAAAGTGACTATGGTGGTGCAGTACTATGCAGGTGCGTGAGTGTGACTGTGATGGAGTTTCTGGGGAATGTGTGTGATGGAAACAAGTTTGTCGGGAGATGGTATGACAGTGGGAGAGAGTGCTGAGGAAAGGATCTGATGCCAGGACTGTGCATGGAAGAGTGAGCGGGACAGTGGGGAAGTGTGCAGGGGAGTGATGTAACGGTAGGACAGTGTACGGGGTATTGAGCATTATGGTGTGGTGGTGTGCTTGTTGGTGGGGGCGTCTGTTTGGTAGTGAGCGTGATGATGGGGACGTGTGGAGGGGAGTGAATGGGACCATGGCGGATTGTTTGACTGTAGGAAGCATTCAGGGGAGTGAGCATGATGGGGGAGAGTGTGTGAGTGAGCGAGCATGATGGTGGGCATATGTGTGGGGCGTAGGCGTGATGGTGAGGCATTGTGTGGTGGAGCGAGCATGACAGTGGGGGAGTATATGGAGGAGTGAACATGATGGTGGAGGGATTTGGGGGATGTTAGTGAGATGCTATGCAAACGTGTGGGGAGTAAGTGCATTGGTAATGGAGTTTGTGATGGTGTGAGTTTGACAGGATGGGAGCTTGCAGGGAAGTAAGCACGAAGATGTGGGAGTGCAGGTGGAGTGAAAGTGACGTTGGCATTTGTACAAGCGAGCGAAACTGTCCATGGGTGAGAGTGCAGCAGAGTAAGTGTGACAGTGGGGGAGTGTATGGGTGCATGCATGACAATGGCGGAGAGTGCGAGGGAGTGAGCTTAATGGTGGGGCAATATGTAAGGGAGTGAGCGTGATGGTCGGGGAGTGTGTGGCTGAGTGAGTGTGATGGTGGGTGTATGTGCGGAGGAGTGAGAGTGAAGGTGGAGAAGTGTGTGGGATGTGAGCATTATAGTTATGAAGAGGAAGGAGGAATGAGCGTGATGGTTTTGGGAATGTGCAGGGAAGAGGCAGTGACGGTGGGGGAGAGTGCATGAGAGTGAGTGTACAGTGCGGGAGTATGTAGGATTGAGTGTGAAAGTGGGGACGTACGCAAGGCAGTGAGGGTGATTGTGGGTAACTGTGAGCGTGACAGTCAGCAAATGTGCGGGGAGTTGAATGACAGTGTGCAGTAATGTTTGGGAGTGAATGTGATGGTGGAAAGATTGCGGGAGTGAGTGTGATCATGGGACAGGGCGCAGGAAGTGATCATGATGATATTGGAGTATGCAGGGCAGTGAGTGTGACGTTGGTGGAGACTCCTGCTGAGTGAGTGCGACATTGGGGGAATGTGAGGCAGAGAGCGTGACGATCGGCTAGCGTGTGGGATGAGTAGGCATAACAGTGGAGGATTGTGTGGGGGAGTGAACGTGATGGTGAGGGAGTGTGCGGCAAGTAGCAATGACGATAGAGAAGTGTGTCAGGGAGTCAGCATCAGGGTAGGAGGTGTCTGAGGAGTAAGCACGATGGTGCGCGAATGTTTGGGGTAGTGACGTTGGGAGAGTATGCAAGGGTGGGGGTCTGATGGTTGGAGGATACACAGGGAGGGAGAGTGACGTTTTAGAAGTGTGAGGGTGCGTGAGTGTGATGATGCTGAAGTGTGCTGGTGAGTGAGTGTGACAGTTGGAGAGAGTGCGGGAAAGTGAGTGTGATGGTGGTGGATTTTAGGGGAATGAACATAACGCAGAGCAGTGTGCAGGGCACTAAGTGTGCTGGTGGGGGAGTGTTCCTGGGAATGAACGTTGTGTAGGGGTGTTTGTGGGAGGGGAGTGAACGTAACAGTAGGGCAGTGTGCAGGGACGTGAGTCTGATGGGGAAGTGAGTATGACGGTGGGAATGTATCTGGCACATTGATTGTGAGAGTGGGTGTGTGTGTGTGTTGGGGATTGTGTGTGACGGTGTGGGAGCATGCAGAAGAGAAGGTGTGATGGTAGGGGTGTTTGCATGGAGGTGAGAGTGACTCGGTAGTGTCTGATGGGGAGTGAACATGATAGCGACAGTGTGCACGGAGAAGTGAACGTGATGGTGCATTGTGCATGGTGGAGTGACGCAACACTGGGGCAGGTTGCGGGGATTATGAAAATAACAATGAGAGAGCGTGTGGGGAGTGAGCATGACATTTTCCTGTATGTGGGGGAGTGATAGGGACTGTGGGAGAGTGTGTGGGGAAGTGAGCGGGACGGCTGGAGATCAAGTGCAGGAGTGACCTGGATGGTAGTGGAGCGCACGGAACTGAGTGTGATGGTGGATGAGTGTGCGGGGGAATGTGCATGATGGTGAGCGAGTATGTAGGCAAGAATGTATGATGATGGGTGAGTGTGTGCAGGAGTCAGTGTGATGGTGCGTGAGTATGTAGTGGTTTGAATGTGACGGTAGGGGAGTATGCCAGGGACTGAGTGCAACTGAAGTGGTGCGTGTGGGGGAGGGAGTGTGATGGTAGGAGAGTGCGTGGGGGAGTTTGTGCGATGCTGTAAAAGTGTATAGGGGAGCGACTGTGACGGTGGGTGAGTGTGGTGATAACGGACTGTGACACTGGGACAGTATGTGGAAGATTGAACTACATGGCGTGAGTGAGGGTGCCGGAGTGTGAGGGCAAATGAGAATGACATTGGGTGAGACTGCAGGGGAGTGAGTGTGAAGGTCGGGGATTTTGTGGCAGAGTGAGCATGTTGGTGTGCGTGTGTGAGGCGGTGAACATGATGGTGGGGGCGTGTGCGTGGGAGTGCGATGGTAGGGGCATGTGGGCGTGAGCGCTACGTTGGGTTTGTGAGAGTGTGAGGGTGGTGGAGAGTGTGGGCGAATGAACATGACGGTGGGTCAGTGTGCAGGGTAGTAAGCATGACAGTGTGGAGAGTGCGGGGGGGTGAGTTTGACAGTGGGTGAGTGTGTAGTGTAGTTAGGATGATGTGAAGTAGATTGTGGGGAAGTTGGCTTGATGTTGGGGCGAGTGAGGCAGATGCTTTGGGAGTGTGCAGCGGAGTGATGGTGATGTTGGCGGACTGTGGAGGGGAATGAGCATTGTGTTGGGGAATGTGCAGGGAAGAGAGAGTGATGGTGGACGAATGTGCAAAAAAATGAGTATAACGGTGGAGGCGTATGCAGAGAAGTGAGCATGACGATGGGAGAGTGTGCAGGGCAGTGCACGTGATGGTTGGGGTGTATGCAGGCAAGAGAGCATGATGGCTGGAGACCTTTTGCGGGAGTGAGAGAGAAGATTGCGAGCACGCAGGGAGGGATTGAGCAGGTGAGTGACTGCGACTCTGTGTGCATGTACACGAGAGTGAGTGTTGCTGTGGAGCAGTGTGCAGGGGTGTAAGTGAGAATGCAGGAGAGCGTGTAAAGGAATGACTTTGGTGCTAAGCAAGTGTGCGGGAGAGCGGGCCTGAGGGTGGAGAATTGTACACGTGAGTGAGCTTGACAGTGGGGGGATATGCACGGCAGTGAGCGACACATTGATAGACAAAGCATGAGATTTAACGTGACGTTAGAAGATAATGTGGGATGCTGGTGAGGGGGCACTGTAGTGATTATTATAGTGGGGGATTGGGTGAGGAAATGAGTGTGATGGTGCAGGGGAGTGAGGGCGGTTTTGAGTGTGACAGTGCAATGAATTGAGCGCGAATGTAAGCGTGACTATGACGGAGTGAGTGTGAGGGGGTCAAAGTGACAGTGATTAAGTGAGTCTGAGAGGTTCAGTGTTACATTCAGTGAGTGAGAGAGACGAGGTCACGATGAAAGTGATGGAGTGAGTGTGAAGTAGTATGGGTGACAGTGAGGGATGGAGTGTCAAAGGGTCAAGGTGAGAGGGATACAGTGAGTGTTAGGGGTCAGGGTGACAGAGGGAGTCTGATGGCAACAGGGTGAGAGTGACGGACTGTGTGTAAGGAGGATGAAACTGAAGCCAGTGAATTGAATACAGCAAAATTAAATTTTCTGAGGCAGAGGACGCCAAACATTGACAATCTCTGTGATTACAGATTCTTGTGTATATTACTTTGTACCTGAATTTTCCCTTCCTGTGTAATTATGTTTTCTTTTTCACAAGTCCCTACTTATGTAAACCGCTTCTCAACATTTCTCTTATGCTGACGGTTCAGTATCTTGTAACTTTCATTAAATTAACTCCCATGTCTCTAATCTTTAATAAATAACTCATAAATTGCTTTGACATTGTTGAAAATCAACGCTTTCAATACGCGAATTTGCCCAGTCAATGCACTTCTAAGTGTTTTTAATGTTAATACATGATTTATTGAATGTAACTGCCACACCTGTACATGATACTCCAGTTCTGTATTCATCAGCAAATTCATTTGAAACAGAACCGTGATAACTTTGAACTCCGACTCCTATGCCATTGGGTCATATGAATTGCCTCGTTGACCCTGTGGCAGGTGGTAATGAATAGAATAGAATATTCAGCCTTGGTTCAGAGAACTAGTGCGGGACGTATTACCTCAGTCCTCCTTATGTATAATTGCAACTTTACAGATTTTCTGGGATATGTTGACAACTGTAAAGAAAGAATGTTAATGGTCGGTGCTGATACCACTATTGTTATGATCTATGTTTTGCACACGGTCTCCTCACATGAAATGTAATTTCAAACAATCACGAATCTGAAAAACAAAGTTTTTTATGACGTGTTAAACTTTTCTTATTCACATTCAATACAGCAATGTAGGCAGCAATGTAATAGAAAACTTGACAGTTGTACAACAGCAAACCAGCCAAACGAAATTAGATTACTTAACCACAAGTTACTTGCTCATGGGTCGCATGTCACTGGACAGACAATCCAGACTCTCGCTTCTGCACCAACATATCTATATTAATCCCACTTTCAAGAACTTCAGACATGCCATTCAATACATGGCGTTTCAAGTGTTCATCAACCTACCACTTGAAAAGTGGCCCTAAGCATGTTACAAAGCGGTAATAAATTGCTGCAGCGGACGTTGTTGCACAGGTAGCGAGGAAAACTTGTATTTTGTATTTATTCAATCATGAGATGTAGATGTCATTGGTTGACCCACCATTCATTTTATACTACTAATTGCTCAGTGGACGACTCAATGTCGGCCATGTCTATGTGCATCGGGAGTCACGTATCAGCCAGCCCAGATAATAATTTCAGATGTCATTTGTTGAAGGACAGAAGTGAACCAACTGAGTTTTTCCTGATAATCACCAATGCATTTATGATGGCATTGACAATGTCCTGCACAAACACAATATGCCATCTCAATACCTATTCTCATTGCTCTGCCAATGAAGGCAACGTGCCAAATGGTTTCATCAACATCCCGTCTAGCTGAGATTAGAATCAAGTGTAGATTTTAAATGCTGGAGATTAGAGTCGAAATGTGTGGGTGGAAAAGCATTGCAGTTGAGAAGCATCTGAGGAGTAGGAGAACAGGAGTTTCGGTCAGAACCCCTCCGACCTCTCACCATCACCCCCAACAGCATCTACCTAGCGCCTTGCCAAATACCTTGCCTCCAGCCCTCCCATCTTTAACTCTCATCTCCCTTCTCCACTCCGCGCCCCCAACATAATCCTGATGAACAGCATATGTCCAAAACGACTAATATCCTGCTCTTCAGATACTACGTGAGATGCAATGCTTCTCCAGTGCCACAGTTTCGACTCTGTCTCCCTGTAATGCCAACGTAACTGAACTTTGTACCTGCACCCCAAGGTCTCTTTATTTGACAACACCAGCCAGGGATCTATCATTAACTCTTTAAGTCCTGCCATGATTTGTCTTACAAAAATGCAGCATATCACATTTCTCCCATCCGCTATTCCTCACTCCACAGCACCAGCTGATCAAGATCGCATTGTACCGTTAGATAATCTATTTCACTGTTCACTATATAGCTAATTTTACTCTGAACAAGAGAATTATTAACCATACCTCCTGTACTGCCATAAACCTAGTGGTACAACGTTAGTCACAATTCTCCAGTCAGAACAAGAAACGTCTGTCTCCTGCAATTAAGTCAATTTCGTATACCATTAGCGAGCTCTGCCTGACCCGTGTGATCTGAAGTAATTGGAACCTTCTGTTGCTAAGTTTCATGTACACAATATTTTTGCTCTGCCTTCATCTTCCTCTTGGCCAGTTCCACAAAACTGCAATCAAATCTAAGAGAGATTGTTTCCAACGCACAAAGCCACGATGAAAATCCCCAATCCGTCCTTCCCTTTCCAAATGCATGAAGCTCATGTTTCTTAGAATCTCCTTCACCAAATTACTCATCAATGATGTCACTCTGCGGTATTTGTCTGGCGTTTCATTGCAGCTCACAAGTAATGGAACAACATTAGCCGCCCTTCATTTGGTCAGAAACACACTGTAGCTGATGATGATGCAAGTATTTTAGCTAAGGCCCCGCAATTTCTTTCCTAGCCTCCGAGGATGTAACTACCCTGGTATATTTTAAGTCGTTTATCACCTCCTGTTCTCCACTATAAACTCTCATGAAAGCATCATTGTTCATTTCCCCACATTCTCGAGCTTCCGCGTTTTTCTTCACAATAAATACTGCAGCAAAATAAATGCCGAAGATGTAATTTATCTCCAGTTCTCCCTCGCATAGGTGGCACCACTGATTTTCTTGAGGCTCCCTTCTTTCTGTATGTACGCTGTATCCCTTTTTGAAACAATTATAAGGCTTCCAGAAATTTAAATAAACAATATTCCCGACCATCACTCCACCACTCCACTCCCCCATCCATACATATTCTTCCATTTACTGCCACACCAAAAAACGTAAATCAATAGTGTCATCAAAAAGTTTCTTTTTATAAATCATGTGCGTCCCATTGCTTCTAAGGAGCCTGTTTTATTTTTTGCCATGTTATTTATAATCAATTCCAGCACATTTCTGATTTACTGGCAGTTAACGTCGTTTGGTTTCAGACTGTCTGCAAAAAGCGTGTTGGCAGTACTTGGGTAACAATCTGTAAAAGATAGCTTAGAAGTTCAGCAGGTAGTATTGAAGGCAAATCAAATGCCGACATTTATTACATAGGGAATAGAGTGTAAATTTCGGGAAATCCTGATAGATGTATGCAAGGTACCACAGTCGGACCACACAGAATCTTAAAAACAGTCCGAGATCGCTCAGAAAAGATTTTCCTTTATTGGACACATGTCAGAAAATGTTCACTAGGCTTATATTGGGAAGGAAATAATGTTACAACAAAATGAGCTTGAGGTGATTCAGCTTGAAGCCTTTGGAGTTCAGAAGAATGAGAAATAAATTTATTGAAACATTTAAGATTCTGAGGGTTTTTTTCCCCGGTTAAATGGTAGGGAGTTAGAAGAGAAAACATTGCAGGTTAGCAGTAGGCTTAATGACCCATCAGGACGGTGCTGACCATGATGCTATTCTAAACTCATTCTATTTAAGTACCCATGATCCATGTCGCTGTAATCTCTGCCTGGTCGTGTATCTGTCCATATTGCACTTATAAACGTTGCTAGTATTCTGCTTCTACCACCTGGCTCGGCATTTACCACCCTGTACATTTAAAAAAGTAGCTAGCACATCTCGATTAAAATTTCTCTCACACACCTTAAAATGATATGCCCGAGTATTTATTAGTTCTACATTGGAAAATGTTTTACGCCTTTCCACAATGCCGTCATTTGTTTTCTAATTTGATGTACCTGCGCTACGTCGCCCCTCAGCCTTCAACACTCTTGCAGAAACAATCTAAATATGTCTAAACTCTCCTTTTCCATGTGCACTGTGATACAGGCAAAAACTGGGTAAACCTCTCTTGAAACGTAACCAAATCCTCCACATCCATTCAATAGATTCGCAATGACAACTGCACTCCATATTCCAAACGTGGTTGAAAGGAACTTTTATACAGCTGCAACAGAACTTTATATTTTCTGCACTCACTGCTGCCAAAGATGAAAGCAAGCATGCCATATGCCATATTTCTCACCGTTTCTAAATATTTTCACGGAGCTGTGGATTTGCAATCAAGATTCCCTCTGAAGGTTAATGCACCTAAGGGTCCTGCCATCGACATTATACGTTCCTCTTATATAGAAAATCCTAAAGCTTATCACCTCACATTTGTCGAGATTTAATTCGATTTTCTACCTTTGTGTCCAACTTTCCATTTGCGCTAAATCTTGCTACACGCATTGATATTCTTGCTTACTAGCCAGGATTCAACGAATTAATATTTTGTCTGAAAAATTTGGAATCAAAGCATCTACATCACAATGCTAAATGACAAACCAAAGACGAAACACTGGTCCTTGCTGAACACCATTAGTTACAGACGGCCATTTAGAAGTACAACCCTCCATATGCCAAACAATTTTGTATCCAACAGACCAATGGATTCCATGTATTATGATTTAATCTTGAGAGCCAACCTATCACAAGAAACCTTGTCAAATGCCTCAATAAAGTCCATTTGGATATCATCCATCGACTTGCCCTCAATCAACATCTTGGCCACTTCCTTTGGTTTCTCTCGTGCGAGAATCTGTAATCAGAGGACTTAAAATCCCCGCAAGGGCTCACTCATTCTCGAAGGAGGTGAGGAGGAGTTACTGTACTGAGAGGATAGCGAATCTTTGGAAAGAATTATATCGGATTTTTGGATCAGCCGTGATCACATTGCATGGGGAAACATAGTCGATGGGCTCGTTCCAGTGTATCGGACAGTCTTGTGACCAGGAATATACAGAGTGCTTTAAACTGACAAGGGTGAGGAGGGACAGGGCTCAGGTGCTCGGCAATTTCGAAACTTAAAGAGAAACTTTGAAGTTTTCGAACCATAGGCTTTAGACAATCAGAACAGAACACGACAGGGCAGATTTTAATTGAATAAGCATGTCAGCAAATAACTTTGTGACATGACATTTTTACGAAAAGTAAATAGCAGTTTATCGATTTGAATGCACAAGTGTATCAGGATCAACTATATGCATTTTTGACACAGATAGGCAAATGAGTTGCATCTAATTGCCATTAGGGAGATGTGGTCAGAGAGTAAACAAAATGTTGGCATCGAACGTCAGGCAGAATGGGCACCAAGAAGAGGAAATTCCATACTGAGGGTTAATAATGGAATTGCCAAGAAAATGTTTGACATCAGAATATGACTCAATACAAATGCAAGTTCCGTGCAATGCGTGTAAGAATGTTGCAATGGGTGGACATTTCATAGCTCGGTAATAAGACTACATATGTTGACACTGAAATAGAGAGGGAATTATTCGAATTCTTAAATTAACACTGTAGAAATTGAGAAAGAACTCAATCTTCCGATCTCATAATTTCTCTGCTGGTTGTTCACAGATCAGGATGATTATCTGACACTCGTAGGGTGAGTCCATTGTTGGATGGAACGATTTATGTGGCTTCTACAGACTCTCTAATAGTTGAGTTAAAAACGTTGTCCGTGAGGAAGGTTTGGATTTGGCTTTGATGTGTCAGTGCACTCCTTGTAGTGTGGTCTCCTGGCTTCCCTTTTGTCCCAACAGTCATTTGCACAGTGCCAGCGACTTTCGTGGATACTCCTTCTCCACTTTCCAAGGTCTTGGGCGACAGCCTGTTGGATTACCGCACTTCGCCAGCGATGTCTTGTGGATATATTTTAAAAACATCTGCCACTTAGGATTCGCTTGCTATTTCAGAGTTGATGGAGTGCATCTGTTTGGGGATTCTCGTGTCATTCATGCAAATAATGTGCCAAGCCCATCATAGCCTATCAATGGGGTGTTCAGTAACTCGATGCTCGGAACGATGGCCAGTTGAACATGGGACAGTGAAGTCGGCGTTTGGGATGTGTTCCTTTATTGGTCGCACCAATGACATTGTGTATAAGCATTGGGAGGTCATAGCGTGGCTGCACAGCGCATTAGTTCGGCTACTTTTGGTATATTGAGTGCAATTCTGATTTTCTTCCTTTCGAAGGAATGTTGCGAAACTTGAAAGGGTTGAAAGATATTTTTATTAGGATGTTGCCAGGGTGGAGAATTTGAGCTGCGGAGAGATTCAGGAAAGGCTAGGGATGTCTTCATTGCAGCATCGGAGGCTGAAGGTGACGTTCTTGAGGTTTTAAAGTCATGTAGGGCATGGATAAGATAAATAGACATGAACTTTGCCCTGGAGTGGAGTAGTCCAGAACTAAAGGGTGAACGTTGAAAGATATAAAATTGACATAAGGCGTACCATTTCCATGCAGAACGTGGTGCTGCCAGACATGAGCTGCCAGAGGAATTGCTGGACGCTGGTTCAAGTACAGCATTTAGTAGACATTTGTTTGGACACACGAACATGAGGTTTCAAGGTGATAAGGTTCAAGTGCAGACCAATGGGACTCGATTAGGTTCAGATATCGTGTTGCTTTGAATAATTTAGACCGAAGAGTCGTGTTACATGCTCTACATTTCTACGACTCAAATTGGCCACTGCGAGCAATTTTTATAACCAGGTGCCACTTTTATCCAAAATCAACTTATTTTCAGAACGAAGGTAAGACAGCTGCCATTTCCACGAAAAGTTTAAACTTGCGCTGACTACTGAAGCATGTTTCCAGAGAACCAAAATTCGATCATGAATTGAAAACTGACATTGTTTTTGGAGGAATGTAGTTTTGCCTCCTTTCGCTCAGATATTTTACACATATTTCAGAATTTTGGAAAAAAATGTGATATGTGTATTTTTAAAGATCATCACATTAATAAAGAATATATTTTATGTGTAATATTAAATATTTTTTAAAATGTCTGCATGCCAAACGTTAGTGTTCAGTTTTAATCTGGAGCAGCTTGAATTTCACTGTCTCTAAATAAGCTCTTGCCAGAATGTTTGCTTGGTCTTGATCCAGATGTTGCGACAAAGTAATGCAGCTTCCTGCATACAGACCTCTTCACTGCATGCTTTATTATTCTTCTGCACGTGATCTTGTAACTGCTGATACATGTGTTTTCTGCTCGGTGGCGCTGTATCCTGGCCGATTATAAAAGTCATGTCAAAATTCCTTTTTAGAGAACATGTCCAGGATTTTTCCAGGGAACCTTCAGCAATTTATTTTCGCAAGGATTTCATTAACGGTTATTTGGTCTTGTTTGGGTATTTTGGGTTGCTGATTTCTCTTTTAATGTGCCCTCTTTATTTTATAAATTTTCCTCGTTATTGTCGTCACTGCTTCTGTATTAAGCATAAATTAATGACTGCACTGGAGTGACGTGAATATTTTATATTTAGTTTCTTTAAATGTATGTCTCTTCGTATCTTGCTGTTGCTGTGTCTATCTTCATTTCTGTCAGTGGTGCTGTCCTTGACACGTTCTGATCTGAACAATATACTGACACATTCGCAGTCACTCACAATGTCATAAATGTGTGATTTAACTTCAAAGAATGCATTTGATTCAAGATTTCTGTGCGTAGTGAGGATAACTGGGCAGATAAATATTCATCTAAGCATGTTTGAACACTGATTAAAAAAAAAAACCCCAAATGAGTTAGCTGACTAATTTAAATCTGAACACGTTAAATGTTCCAGTGAAATAACCATTATGATTTGTGATTACAGAAACTAACTTGGTAATTTATGGATATGCTTCGTGGAGAACTGCTGATGTTCGATTGACAGTCAGAGAACACGAAAGTGAGTGCAATTTGCGGAAGTGATCTTCATGGCCGTGAAAGGAACCACTAGTAAAAGGTTTCATAAGAAAACTACCAAAAAATCGTATATCACTTTCTATTCTCTCAACGAAGCTGTACAATGCATTCAACATTGAGGACAGTGGGATAACATGCTGTATGAATTAAGAGATAAAACTGGGAAGGCAGAACTATCTAATATGTAAGAATTGACAAAAAATATTCTAAAGCAAACTAATTATTCCAGTGTCATTAAAATCAATAAATACAACATCTCTACAGTTTCATCCAACAGTGGTAAGCTATCAATGTTATATTACAACATACAGAAATCTCATAGGTACATTTGCTCAAATGGCTGCTGGAATACAACACGCCTTAGGTACAACTGCAAGAATGCAGAAATGTTTTTCCTCCAAGTTGGCTTAGAGGAAAGAAAATCAAACAAAACTATTTCAGGAAGTACCTGGCTGTTTTCCCTAGTCAGTCTCAGAAAGAGAAAAAAAGCCTTGCACATTTAGAAATACAAAGTAGACAATCAAGAGTCTGGAAGATCAAACTAACGGGACGACATCCGTGTGTTGAGAACTCAATGTTTCGGGTATAATACTTATTCAGGAATTCGTGCAGAAGTTTTACTTCAAAATATTAACTTCCCCATCGTCTGATGCTACCTGACTGGCTGTGTTTTTCCAACCTCCTGCTTGTCTACTTCTATCCGCTTTAGCGAAAATGCAAGAGGATTTTTAATCTATATATTTTATTGCCATCACGTCATATTCACTGTTGTGGGATGTGGGGGAAATAATGTTACTTCTGCAATTCCATTTTACAAAGTAAATGAGCTCACACCAGTGTGTAATTGTTTTAGCCACGAGCTGAGTCAACAAGAATGGAAACGATGTGGAGGAAATACATAATTGTTTTTGTTTTAGCTAAAATTGTATGTCAGAATGAGATGTGCCAGCAAAACAATGGTAGACATTACGGGCAAGTAGATAGGAAGTTGTGAGGGGATGAAGTTAAGCTAGATACGCCTGTACAAACAGTAGGTATAAACAACTACTTCCCACTTTTACAAAAACACAGGAACAAGCCCCAATTAAAAGGGTCATAGGGATCAGAACGGCCTGGGGAAAGGCACAGATGAAGGGGGTAGATAATGATGAAGAAATAATATGCCTAACAATGACCTACAGCAGGATGAGGTCAAACAGCCTTGTGAGGCCAGGAATAAGCATTTTGTCACAGACAAGGCCGGATAAGGCAAGAGATAAACAGGGGTAATGGGGGCCGGTCTTAGGGAAGTGGAAAATGTAAGCAGGGGAGGAGCAATGTAAAACAAAAGACATCAAATCATATAACTATTATGTATGAATTGAATTTGCTGTGTGTATGTCCTCTACCTTATAGGCACTGGACATCTCACCCATTTGCAAGTGTAAAATAAAGGACACTGCTGATTCAGATTTTGTCTCGGACTGCAATTATTGAACTATATGAGCTTTGTTTCTCACAATTGGGGGCTGTCCGGAATTTTCTTCCATCACCAGGGGGGAGTGGCTGGCCTTGGACACTGGGAGGACGCGTCCCGTTCCCCATTGAGGAGCGGTCTCGTGTCCTGGTTTGGTCCGCTCCCTTGGGCGACTGGCACGAATCCCACAAGAGACTCATCTGAATCAGACAGTGACAGGAGCTCGATAGACAATACGGCACAAAGGGGCCAGGCAACTCTGTGCACAGACCAAGGCAAGAAACCTGACTTTTAAGCATTGCCTTGGGGGCCGGGATTAAGTTTTAGTAGTTAATAAGGGACTAACGAAGGAACTCAATATGGGTTGTGCCGTGGGTAAGGAAAAAGCCTCCGGGAAAACAAAAGAAGGAAGAGACAATGGAAATGGAGGCGAAGTCCCTTACAACAAAAGTCCAGAAAGTCCTTTGGGCAGGATGTTGTGGAATTGGCAAAATACTACTTGTACAATGGAAAAAGATGATTAAATATTGTTGCTTCGTATGGACTAAGGAATCCATTCTTCGTCCCGTCATCTTCTGGCCAAAATATCGGTCGGACAAAGACTGGGTTTGTTAATATCTGAATTTATTTGTCAATGAGTGAGAGAGAGAGAGAGAGAGAGAGAGAATTAAAAGAGCTGTACAGCTGGTGGAAAGTTTAACCCTTTGTGATTTGGTTTGAATGCACATTTGTTTGTGGGTGATTGAATGTTTGCGTTTTAGTCCCTGGAGCTTGTGTTCCGGAACTGTTTTGAATCTGATTTTTATTATAGAAACTTAACATGATTTCTTTAAAGGTGAAGGATTCTATAGAGATTATGAAAAAAAAATGAATGATACCTCCTGTTCTTCTTACAAGTCATGACTGCCTTACTATCAGTTTCTAACTAATCTCTTTTATCTTTCCATAAAAGCGATTTGTGGAGGGCAGTTGAAGTTTCAGTTCAACATTAGATTGTAGTAAAAACAAAATTTTATGGTTAATATCTGTGACCTTGGATTCGGACATTGTTCATGCATTAGAAGATTTTTTTTTAACTTGAATAGACAAATTCTTTTAAGGCAGCTCTGATTATTTCACGACATATAGTATGTTAATTGAGCAATGATTGGTCAGCACTACTTAAGAAAAGTAATTTTGGATTTAAATTAAGGGACTAAAACGGGGTGATTACAGTGGATTTCAAAATTGAGAACAGAATGCATTTTACATTTTAAATATTAAATACTGAATAAATGAACGTAAATATATAAATATATTTACAAGTTTGGAACAGGCTTTAACGTTCGTCGAGCATGAATTGATGAATTGGTGTTTGAAGTTATGGGGAGCTAGAAATATTGCAATATTTCTTTCAAAAAGAAAAAGGCGAAGAACGTAATGACTTATCCCCTTCAGGAGGTACCAATAGTGGACAAAGAGATTGGGTTTGTAAGTGTCCCCCTCAGCAGTGGGGAGGTCAGAACATTTAAAAAAGAAATGAAGGTACTGGTTGAGGATCCGGTGGGGCTGTCTGAACAAATTGATCAATTTTTCCGGCCCAGTCTGTATACCTGGGCTGAGTTAATGTCTATTTTGAATATACTATTTACTGGGGAAGAAAGGGGACTTATATGGGGAGCAGCCATTAAAATATGGGACAGGGAACACCCCATTGGAGATAGGGATGCTGGACAGGGAGAGACGAAGGTTCCCCTCAGAGACCCCCAGTGGGAAGATCAAAACCCAGAGTATTAAGAAGGAATGAGGGAATTGAAAGACCTGATTCTAAAAGGAATAAGAGAGGCAGTTCCGAAGTCACAGAATTTGACTAAAGCCTTTGAAGTTCGACAGAAGAAAGATGAGACTCCCTCAGCTTTCTTGCAAAGATTAAGAGACTCAATGCGGAAATATTCTGCAATGAACCCTGAGGACCCAGTGGCACAGGGTCGTTTGAAAGTACATTTTTGTGACAAAGGCATGGCCAGACATACAGAGAAATGTACAGAAGATAGAAGGGTGCAGTGAAAAGCCATTGGATGAATTGTTAAAAGAGGCACAGAAAGTGTTTGTAAAGAGAGAGGATGAGAGACAGAAACAGAAGGTGAAAATGATGGTAGCTACGGTTGATGAGGTAGTTAAGAAAAGAATGGAACCAATAGTGAGCAACTGGAGCAGCGGGTGGCAGCATGTCAGACAGAGAGAACAAGGGGGAGTATTTGAAAGAGGGTTCGAGCAACAGGGGCAGAGCTGGAGGTCTCCACAGGCAGAATGCTATTATTGCGGAAAGATAGAGTGTCCTGCTCTGAAAAGGGAAGAGAGGGCAATTCCGCTTATGAATTTTGATGAAGAATAGGGGTGTCAGGGGTTCCTGCCCTCGGGGGCCCACCAGGAACCCTTGATAAACCTGAAGGTGGGACCCTATAGGGAAGAGGTAGTCTTCCTTGTAGATACAGGGGCAGCACGGTCATCACTGAATTTTAAACCAAAGAAAGTAGGAATGTCAACACGGTCAATTACTGTTTCGGGAGTAAAAGTGGAAGGCTTTACTGTTCCAGTATTTGAACCTATGATGATAGAAGGTCCTAAGGATAGGGTCACAGGGGAGTTGTTTTATATCCCTGATATAGGAAGTAACTTACTAGGGAGAGATTTAATTATCCTCTTAGGACTGGAGGTCGGCATTCAGGAAAAAGAATTAGTTGTCGAAATGGCAATGTTGACAGAGGATATGGAGAGAGACATAGACCCCATTGTATGTGCTAAAGAAGGGAATCGTGGAAAATTACAGATCCCTCACCTTGAAATAAATTTAAAAAGGAAAGGGGACATTGTTTGTGAGCGACAATATCCCATTTCCATAGAAGGTAAACGAGGACTGCAGCCAGTAATTGAAGGATTGATTAGAGATGGACTGTTGGAGCCATGTATGTCTCCTTATAATACCCCAATACTACCAGTGCGGAAATCCGATGGAACTTATCGATTGGTGCAGGATTTGAGAACATTAAATCGAATAGTACAGATCAGGCACCCAGTGGTGCCAAACCCCTATACGTTATTAAGTAAGATCCCTCATGACCACAAATAGCTTAGTGTGATAGATTTAAAGGATGCCTTTTGGGCTTGTCCCTTGGCAGAGGAAGGTAGGAATTTGTTTGCCTTTGAGTGGGAAGACCCTAAGACAGGACGAAAACAGTAATACCGGTGGACTGTGCTTCCCCAGGGGTTTACGGTCTCCCCGAATTTATTTGGACAGATGTTAGAACAGATATTGGGGAAATTTAGCAGCCCCAAGGGGACTACCCTGTTGCAGTATGTAGACGACCTCTTAGTAACAGGAAAAAGAAGAGAAAGAGTAGTAGAAGCCACCAACAAATTATTGAATTTCCTGGGTCAGCAGGGACTGAGGGTATCTAAAAACAAACCACAATATGTGGAGAAAGAAGTGAAATACTTGGGACATTTAGTTAGTGAGGGAAAGCGAAAGATAAGCTCGGAACGGATAGAGGGAATAGTGGGGATGTCACTGCCCAGCACTCAACGGGAGTTAAGCAAATCTTTGGGTCTCACGGGTTATTGCAGATTGTGGATTGATTCCTATGCACAGAAGACTAAGAAATTATATGTCAAACTATTAGAGGGGGAACCAAAATGTCTAAATTGGGATGATGAGACAAAAGAGATCTGATCCATGCCCCCGTGTTAGAAAACCTTCCCGAAATAAACCTTTCCACGTCTTTGCTACAGTGGATAAGGGAGCGGCTTTGGGAGTATTAACCCAGAGGTGGGGGAAGGAATTAGTACATGAAGAATTGATTAAACGGGTCTTGGTGTCCCTATTACTTCCGCGAGAAGTAGCAGTGGTGCATGTAAATGGTCATCAGAAAGGAAATGAACCAGATGTGAGGGGGAAATAGATTAGCCGATGAAGTGGCTAAGGAAGCAGCCCTGAACTCACAAGAAGTGGTGATTCATTCCCTAATACCTACTGTCCCAAGTCCTCGGGAAGCTCCTATATTTACTGAAAGCGAAGAAAATGAATTGAGAGGTTTACGGGCTGTAAAAACAGCAGACGGGCATTGGATGTTACCTGATGGAAGGAGAATGTTAAACAAAATGATGATGCGAGAGATTATGGCTGTCCTACACCAAGGCAGCCATTGGGGAGTGCAAGCAATGTGTGATTTAGTTCTTAGGAATATGGATGTAAAGGAATATATACAGTTGCTAAACAAATATGTGAGGGATGTATCATATGCAGAAAGGTAAATAAGAAAGTCTTGAGAAAACAGACCCCGGGAGGACGAGACCCAGGATTGAGACCTTTCCAGAGCATACAAGTAGTTTATACTGAACTCCCCAGGGTAGGCAGACTAAAATATATGTTGGTCATAGTAAATCATCTATCTGGTTGGGTTGAGGCATACCCCCTACCTCCTGCCACTGCGAGTGGAGTGTCTAAAACAATATTGGACCACATAATTCACCGTTATGGGCTCGTGAACCATATTGATTCTGACCAAGGAACTCACTTTACCTCTAAAGTGTTACAGGGTGTAATGAAAGGCTTGGGAATTTCCTGGGAGTTCCATACTCCGTGGCACCCGCCATCATCGGGAAGGGTTGAGAGAATGAACCAAACACTCAAACGACAGCTCTCTAAATTGATAATAGAAACCAGACTCCCTTGGACCAAATGTTTACCTATAGCTCTCTTGCGAGTATGAACAGCCCCAAGGAAAGATTTAGGACTATCGCCCTATGAAAGCTTATTTGAATTACCTTACTTCGGAACGAATGGCGAATTGCCAATTCCCGAAACTAAAGATTTGTTTTTGAAGAAGTATATACTGGGCTTGTTTTTCCTCAGGAAACAGGGTTTATTGGCACAGACTCCACCCCTTGAATTCACCGTTCATCCCATCCGGCCGGGCGATTGGATCTTAGTAAAATCATGGACAGAGACTAAATTGCAGCCAGACTGGGAAGTGCCGTAGCAGACTCTTTTGACTACCGAGACGGCAATAAGGACAGCGGAGAAAGGCTGGACTCATTACACGCGGATCAAAGGGCCAGTGGACCCTCCCGTGGAGGAAGAAGTCTGGACAGCCGAATCAACGCAAGATCCACGGAAACTCAGACTAAAGCGACTTTGAGTAACTAATTATACAGTGGCAACGCGAGCGCGGGATTATTTCTGTAAGATTGTATATTAAGTCATTTTGTGCTTCAGCATGATGTTTAGAATACTGGGAATGCTGCTAGAGTTATGATGCTAGCTCTTTTCGTATTGGGAATTCATCAAATATCATTTTCATATGTATTATCAACGGTTCCTGAAGCCAATAATCCACAAGTAATAGACGCTGATGTAGGCAGCTTAGTAAATTGTGGGGATGTAGATAATCAGAGACAGTACCGCAGTTCTGAAATACATCTTAAGTCCTATGGGGATGGCCTTGGGGACGGTACTTGGTATAACGGTCTTGTCACAGTACACCGGGCCCCCTTCCGACCAGCTCGCGATTGTCCTGATAAAAAGTGTAACCCAATATACCTAACAATAAGGAAAACCACCTGGCACGAAACAATCCTGGTTGGGGGCACCTATGAGATACAATTAAATGAAACATTTGGGATAGAACTAAAAGCAAATGGGAAGGATTTCTTGGGCTATTGTTTTCGAATTAGCGTAGGACGGGGAAAACGGGTACAACTACTGGGTAATAAGATACAATCTTTCACCCCTCCCGCTGATCCTAAAGTAGTAAAATTTATAGAGGTAAAGGACTTGAAACAGACCATTGAAATAGAAACTGGGTACGGGGATGCAAATGCCTGAGTTTAATGGGTAAAGTATACTGTAAAAAGTCTGAACAAAAGCAATTGCTATGCATGTGCCTCCAGTAGGCCAGTGGCCCAGGTGGTTCCCTTTCCGCTTGGATGGAAGCAAGACAGGAAGGGCATGAAATGTATGATAGCCCTGTATCAGGATGAGACTGCATGGAATGATAGGAATTGTACCTCCCTATCTCTGATGTTCCCTCCCTTGGAGAAGAAAGATGCAAAAGTTCCCCATCTATTTTCCGCCGCAGTTAGAAATCACACATCGTGTGTGCGTAGTCGAGGTACAAGTCGGTCAAAAGATTTGGGGGAGCTGAAATTATGTACAGAGATTAAGAATGTCACCGAAACGGAGAAGGGAGGGAACTACTCAGCATTAAAAGGTTCCCCGAGCGGATCTGTGGTGGTACTGTGGAGGCAAAATATTGAGACCCACGCTACCTCCAGATTGGAGAGGGATATGTGCAATTGTACAATTGGCAATTCCACTTACCCTGGCATTTGAGAAGGCAAAGATAGGAGTGAAAAAGGGAAGGGGTGAGAGATTACTGTTAGACACTTCTTTCGATGACAGGATTTATCTCGATTCTGTAGGACTCCCTAGGGGGGTACCTGATGAATTGAAGCCTCGTAACCAGATTGCAGCAGGCTTTGAATCAGCTCGCTTTTGGTGGGTAACAATTTAAAAAAATGTAGATTGGATAAATTACATTTTCTATAATCAACAGCGATTTATAAATTATACAAGAGATGCGGTTAAAGGAATATCAGACCAGCTTGATGCGACAAGTAGGATGGCATGGGAAAACAGAATGGCCCTTGATATGATTTTAGCAGAAAAAGGGTGTGTGTGTGTGTGATGTTAGGAGGAAGCTGTTGTACCTTTATTCCTAATAACACAGCACCTGATGGTTCAATTACTCGGGTCTTAAGGGGATTGACTACCTTAGCAGAGGAATTGGCTGAGAATCCAGGAGTAGACACATCTCTCACAGGATGGCTTGAGTACTGGTTTGGAAGGTAGAAGGGGGTGGTGGTTTCTATCCTTACTTCCCTGATTGTAGTAGTCGGGGTATTGGTGGCCATTGGTTGTTGTATCATACCCTGTATACGAGGGCTCACCCAAAGACTGATTGAAACAGCCTTGATGAAACAGGTGCCCCTAAAAGAAAAATGCAGAAGATAACAAATGGAAATTAAAGAAAGAGGGGGGAATTGTGGGATGTAGGGGAAATAATATTACTTTTGCAATTCCATTTTACATAGTAAATGAGCTCACACCAGTGTGTAATTGTTTTAGCCACAAGCTGAGTCAACAAGAATGGAAACGATGTGGAGGAAATATATAAGTGTTTTTGTATTAGCTAAAATTGTATGTCAGAATGAGATGTGCCAGCAAAACAATGGTAGACATTACGGGCAAGTAGATAAGATGTTGTGAGGGGATGAAGTTAAGCTAGATACGCCTGTACAAACAGTAGGTATAAACATCTGCTTCCCACTTTTACAAAAACACATGAACAAGCCCCAATTAAAAGGGTCATAGGGATCAGAATGGCCTGGGGAAAGGCACAGATGGAGGGGGTAGATAATGATGAAGAAAGAATATGCCTAACACTGACCTACAGCAGGATGAGGTCAAACAGCCTTGTGAGGCCAGGAATAAGCATTTTGTCACAGACAAGGCCGGATAAAGCAAGAGATAAACGGGGTAATGGGGGCCGGTCTTAGGGAATTGGATGATGTAAGCAGGGGAGGAGCAATGTAAAACAAAACGCATCAAATCATGTAAATATTATGTATGAATTGAATTTGGTGTGTGTATGTCCTCTACCTTATAGGCACTAGACATCTCACCCACTTGCAAGTGTAAAATAAAGGACACTGCTGATTCAGAATTTGACTGGGACTGCAATCATTGAAGTGTGTGAGCTTTGTTTCTCACACTGTCTATTTTCCACATTGCTGAAGCCTTTTTATTTCGTCTCTAGGAGTGCTTTCACCGTCATTTTGGCATTTTGTTTCAATGAGCTATCCATGTTTAGAATTAGGTCAGCAGGCATTTTAATTGTCTTTAAAATATTCATCGTTCGACATAAAACTCAATTACTCTATACTGCGGATGAGGTGATAATTATTGATGTTGTAAAGGCACAAATTAATCCGCAGCATTAATGGTCTAATTATTCTGCACGGAGGTATCAGATCTTTACTCAGCTGACCACAAGAGCTATGCTTTATCAACACATGATATTTTCTTCTAATATCAACCAAGAGCCTCGGATATCTAACTTGTTATAATTGAACTTACTCTAGGGTACTCAGCAATATTCACCATTGAGGAACATAAAGCAATAAACAGCTCATATATTCCCCGAATGAAACAAAAATAAAAAAAGGCAGATGCCTGGAGACTGCTGTAGTGTAAAATGTTCAATCCACACTGTGTTAAACATGACGTCCTATTAAATTTAAAGTTCCCAAAACCTCTGCAGCATGACACCACCGTCAGATTTCAAAGAAAAGAAAATACAATCCACTCGATGCAAGTGTCACTGAGAAAGCTGGCATTTGTTGTTTGTCTGTCATAAACATCAGAGCATTTTCATATACTGGATCATAGACTACTGTTTGTGTATGGTGCCCCCAGAGGTATCAGTCTCAAGTTTCAGACCCAATGATAAAGTAGAAGATTACATTTGTTAATGTTTTCACAATGATCACATGGCATCTTTTTGTGTTTGATACTGATATCATCAGAAGTAATCATGTAGCTGCTGGATCATTCATGAACCAAATAGAGATTTTGTATTGTTCTTTAGGAAGAAAAATCTGTCAGGTTTACCTGGCTGATGCTTGATTGACTCCTCGCTGTCCTCTGAAAGGACCTAACAAATGTACTCATTTGTGAAATCTGCCACGAAATAAGCATGTACCATCAGGAATCTCAGGCTATGAAATGAATTCTTGTCTTGATCGGTAATAATCATTCGGAAAGGGTTCTAAAAATAACTACTTACAATTATTATTTGAGTCCTAAGGTGTAGATCTAAGATCTTTTACTGTGCATGGCAATACGTTTTGACGAATTGCAATGGATCAGTTCAGTTCCTCCCAGCTGTTGATATTTCTATTTCCCGGAAGCATTTCCGCCTGTGTACAATCCAATTTATGAAAATATAAGTGAATACTAATTCGCTTTCTCTCTGCGTTCTCAGTATTGATGTTTCCGGATGAAGCCAACTTGTATTATGGAATGACCACGTTTGTGAGTTGTAACCGCATTCTGAGAGACTGGTATGATTTCAGATAATCGAGGATGAGAATACCCGCATTCTCCAATAGAAGATACCCACTTATGCATAGAACACAGAACATAGAACATTGTAGACTCGACAACTTTGTGGTCATTGAAAAAGTAATTGGATAAACATATGGACGAGAATGGAATAGTGCAGTCCAGGTCCTTTGGCCCTCGATTTGCGCCGCTGCTGAAATCAATTCAAAGCCCATCTGAAATACACTGTTCCTTTCTCGTCGTTATACCTACCCAATGATTACTTAAATGCCAACAAATTTGGCGAGTCTACAACTGTTGCAGGCAGTTGTATGCAAACTTAACCTGTAATAAGCGTAGTGTTTCAAGCAGCTACATTGGTTCTAACACCACGACTCAGAACTAAAAACATTGGAATGCATGAATAAATGATGTCGACAGATTTCTACCACAAAGTACTGAAGAATTTGAGTTAGATTAACTTGAAACTGGACAACTTGGATAACAATGACGTTGGACTTCTGAGCGCAGTGCTTGTTTTTGAAACATCTTACGAATCATCTACTTTTGATGGAAGGCTGGCGAGTTACCACGAATCTTCCATGCATATTAAATTGGTTGGAAGAAAAGAAGAAACTTTTATGCATAAATCTCGTTGAACAATACTAACTGATTTACCTGGTTTGCTCAGTGGCTTTTTGATAACAAGCCAGGGCAGCATGTTGCTTCTGTTGTTAGCATTTGGCCACAAAACTCCAGACTCACGTGACTATCTGTGTGGAGTTTGCTCACTCTCCCCATCTTTGTCGCTTAATATGATTTCCTCTCACATTCCAAAGATGCACACGTTAGGTCGATTGTTCACGTTAAAATTGAACATAGTGTGCAGGGAAGGTGATTTAACCATGGGGAACACGGACGTGTGTTTGACTGGGAACTACTTTGTAGTTTCGGTATAGACACGATGAGTTGAATGGATTGCACACTCACTGTGGGGATACTATGAACACAGCCATTTATGCAATCGTTGCAGTGAGGACGACTACTACAACCGAGTTTCTGGCGTGGCCGTTAAATTCTTCAATACATCATTTCTACCTTCATTTTTTAATTTTTTTTGCAGGAGATTAAGATCATCTGGATATTAATCCGTCGACACGCCTTCATCAAAGAGCAATTACAATAAATAAGGGAAGTCTTCGTTTTTGTCGTGATATCGCACGTGTTTTGACCTTAACTGCTTTTCAATTGATATTCAACTTTACAATATACAATATTGAATAGTTGTCTGTGTGTATGTGTGTGTACAGGTGGGGGGGGGGGGGGGGGGGGCGCTAGTGATGCAGACTGGCAGACTGGGTGAGTATGAGTGAGACTGTGTGAAGTCAGAGAGACTGAGTGAGATTTTGTGTGAGTGACACTATGTGTTCCAAAGCATCTGTGTTAATGAGACTGTGAGTGAATGCGATTGTTTGTGACAGAGATTATGTGAGTGTGAGTCAGATTGTGTGAGAGTGAGTGAGATTGAGTGTAAGAGTGAGACTGTAAGTGAAACCACGTACGTGAGTGAGTCAGAGTGAGTCGAAGAGTTTGTGCGTGATTCGGACCGAGAGTTCATTTAAGTGAACCAGTGTGAGTGAGATTCAGAGTAACACAATGTGTGAGCGAGACTGAGTGAAATTGTATGAGAATGGGATTTACGAATTTGAGATTGCCTGTGACAAAGACTGAGTGAGATTGTGTAAGAGTGAGATTGAGAGTTGGATTGTTTGTGAGGGAGACCGTGCGTGAGATTATGTGTGAGTAAAGCAGTGAGTGAGAGTGAAACTCTGCGTTAGAGAGAGATTGTTTGTGCACAAGACGACATGTCAGACCATATGTGTGACTGAGATTATGTGTATGAAAGAGTTCGAGTGAGGCTGGGAGTTTGTGCGTGAGTGAGACTGAGACTTTTTTTAAGTGAGACTGCATGAGTGAGTCCGTGTGAGCGAAGCTGTGAGTTGGATTACGAGAGTGAGATTGTGTGTGAGTGAGACTGTGAGTGAGACTGTGTGTGAGTCAGACGGTGACTGAGGTTATGTGTATGAAAGAGTTAGAGTGAAACTGAGGGTTTGTGCGTGAGTGAGACTGACACTTTATATATGTGAGACTGCATGAGTGAGTCTACGTGAGCGAGGCTGTGAGTGGGATTATGAGAGTGAGATTGTGTGTGAGTGAGACTGTGAGTGAGACTGTGTGTGAGTCGGACGGTGACTGAGACTATGTGTGATTGAGACGGTGTGTGAGAATGAGACTGTGAGATAGATTGCGTATTTCATTGTGATATAACGAATGAAACTGAGAATGTAATTATGAGCAAGAGATGATGTGTGTGATGAGATATATACTTGCAAACTGCCTGCCATTTGGGAAGGAAAACAAGGCAGTCAACCATTTATCCAGCCATTGGTGGAATGATGAATATATCAACTGAAATTTTTGGATAGGAATTTAAACGCTTCAGCTCAACGTTTCTGTACACAGTCCTTTTGTGCTTGCAGTTGTTTCAATTATTTTGAATTAGGACCTTTTCACATGTCTTTCAAAAAGGAAATTTCAGGAAATGACATAATTGCCTAACATTACCAGTAATCTTGCCCTTTATTGACGCTAAATGCATTTTAATGAATACTTTGCTTTTAATTAAAGGAATACAAAATTGATATATTATAGAGTCATAGAGATGTACATCACGGAAACAGACCCAAAGATACAACTGGTCCATGCCGACCAAATATCCTAAATTCGCCTAGTCCCATTACCTTGAACCTACCACTCCAAAACCTTGCTATTCATATACCCATCCATATGCCATTTAAATCTTGTAATTGTACCAGTCTCCACCAATTTTCCTGTCCGCTGCTTCCAGGCATGCATTACTCTCTCTGTGAAAACATTGACCCTTGCGTCCCCTTTGTTTCTATCCACTATCTCCTCAAATCAATGCATTCTAGTTCTGCATTACCCTATCCTGTGGAAAAGACATTGCATATTTATCCTCTCCATGCCCCTCATGAATTATAATCGTCTATAAGGTCACCTTCGTACTTTACATTCTTCAGAGAAAACAGCTCAACCTCTCACTACTGCTGAAATCCTACAACCATGGCAACATCCTTTTAAATCTTTCCAGAAACATTTCAAGATTAACAATATCCTTCCAATGGGAAGGAGATCACAATTACAATTTGTAATCCAAAAATGACATTTATAATGTCAGTATAGTCACAGCATGACCAGCCAACTACTATACCCAATGTTCTGACCGAAAAAAAACGTCTTCTTCAATATCCTGTGTGCCTGCGAAGCTACTTTCAAGAAAGTATGAACCTGCTCTCTGATATCTCTGTTTAACAATACACACCAGGTCTTTACCATTAAGTGCATAAGTCCCGCCTTGAGTGGCCTTTGCAAAACGCAACACCTCAAATTTACCGAAATTAAACGACTTCTGCAACTCCTCGCCCACTGGGCCGTCTGAACAACATCACATTGTAACCGTCTTTGCTGTCCACCTATAAGTCCAAGTTTTATGTCATCTGCATACTTAAAACGACAACATCTATTTTCACATTCAAAAATTAGATATAAATGATGAAAGGTAAGGAATCCAGCAACGATCCTTTTGGCACACTGTTTACAGGCCTCCAGTCTGAAAAGCAACCCTCCAGCACCACCCTCTGTTTGTACCTTCGAACAAGTTCTTGATCGAAATGTCGAGTTCTCCGTGTGTTCCATGCGATCAAACCTTGCTAAACAGTATAACAAGTCTGGAGATAAGGTCTTGTGAGGAAAGGCTGAGGGCCTTGAGGTTGTTTCGTTAGTTAGAAAAAGGTTGAGAGGTGACTTATTTGAGAAATACAAGACCAGCAGAAGGTAAGATCTGGTGGATACTGCGGACCCTTTTCTTCGATTGCGGATGGCTAGTGCGAGGGAACATAGCTTTAAATTGAGGGCTGATAGATATAGGATAGATGTCAGAGGTAGTTTCTTTACATGGAGACTATTATGGGCGTGGAACCCCCTGCCTGCAACAAAAATACACTCGAGAAATTTAAGAGCATTTGAATGATCATTGAAAAGTGGAGTATTGTAGAATAGTTATGCTTTGGATTGTATGCACAGGTTGGTGAAACATCAAGGGCCGAAGGACCTGGTCTCGCTGTAATCATCTCTGTACTATGTTCTATGTTCTATTTTCTACCACGAAGAATCTCGTTGAACAACTTATTCAACTCCATACAGAGGCATTTGAACAACACCTGTGCAATAACTTTTATGCAGGTTTACAATGATTCCCTTTGCATAATGTGACAACATTCCATCTTTTGACATCTTTAAGTTGTCATCGTCTAGAGTGGGCTGAATGGCCTCATCCTGTCTGCCTGCAACTGGTACACGGGGACAAAATTGCTTCCTCCTTTTCCTCAGCAGCAGCCTCAATGTTCTAAATGATTTCTCAAGGTGATAGAAGGGTTTGGTAACAGGGCACGTAAAATTAGAAGCACCTTCATGTAAAGTCAATGAGCATTCTGGTATATGATCTCCAGAAATTTCCCCGTCCGTGAATTTATACAGCTAGTCTGTTAGTCTATCCCCGTCGTCTTGTATAAACAGGATGGAACACCTCTAACCTTGCATACTTTTGGCGCTACACGTACATATTTAAGCACTTAACGATTAAGAAATTTGAAAGGTTTCCGATCCATCGTCTGCAAACCTCACACATTTCATCCAGCCAAAATAAATGTTCCCATTTATTGTTTTGTGAAAAGTGATATAAGGAAGGTGTTAACTGAATCTGTTTGTTCAGGAACTGTGATTAACCTCCATTTCCATGCATTCTTATCACCCACTGGGGACTGCATCTTTTAATGAGAAATAACCTCCATTGAATGTGTGATCCCATAGCATGAGTGCGAGCATTACAGGCAGCATTTAAAGGGATAAGCAACTACAGAGGGAATGGCAGAGAGATCAAATCTGAGAACTGCAGACAGGAACGTTCCAAGAATGGACTGGAATCTGAAAACATTTGACTGGAACATTTCAAGAATGGATCATAATCCGAGAACAATAGACTGGAAATTTTCAGTAACAGACAGGCGTTTGTCCGATTTTGTTGGGAAGCTTTCGACATATTATGATCAATTGCCGTTAACAATGCGGATCTTATATTCACTTTACATAATTCAATATTTTTATTATCCTATCCTGGCTATCGTTGGTGTGCCTGGTAAGTCCCATTGTTCAGTTATTATTTTTGTAAACCATGTATGATTTTATTGCTGTTCTTGTCATTTACTTTACACTTCTATTGTTCCTGCTGAGATTCTGAAACGAAATAAACACTCTACAGATCAACAAAAACATCAGGAAACTTGTTCATTCGCTTTCCCACTTTACTTCTGACAGGGACCATCGTGCGTCCCTTTGTTGAACGATACAGTTTCACTTGCAAACGACATTTCATTACATCACTGTCATCTTTCTCTAAACATTTGGAACAATGACGCCAGCGTCCTCTGTTCTCTTTACAAATTCAATTTCCTTCCACAGACACCATTCTGTCCCTGCTTAATGCCTGCAGCTGAAACAGGCGAGTTACAACCGGATGATCACTTCACCCTTGAGAGTTTTTCTGACACCATACTATGACCATTCCTAATTTTGATTTCAAAAACCTCCAGAAAATTCTTCACTTTTTCGTCGTATCTGTTATTTCAAACTTTAGTTATGAAATACATTCCTAATGATGCAATAAGGGCGCACTGTAGTTCAAAGGTTAATATTGCTACCACACAGCGCCAGGGAGCCGCGTTCGATTGCCACCTTGAGCAATTTTCTGTGGGGAATTTATAGATTCTCCTATGTCTGCGTCGGTTTGCTCCCACAATCCAAAGATGTGCAGGTTAGGTGATTTGTCCATGCTAAATTGCACTTTATGTTCAGCGATGCACTGGATCGGTGCATGAGTCAGGGATAAATGTAAAGCAATGGAGAAGGGGTTTCGGTGAGTTTCTCTTTGGTGTGTCAATGTGGAATTGGTGGACCAAAGGGTCTGGTTCCTCACTTGCAGAGATTCTATGATTCAATAATATACTGCTTACACTCCTAACTTCAAATGTGCAGAAGCATATCTGAGTCATAATTCCATGGCATGTATCTGAACTCATTCCAAATTCCTATCCACATCCATCATTCTTGTGCACACTCATCTATAATGTTATTGTGTCTGGCAATGATTTTAGCTTAATGTCCTCAAGTCCGTAATCATGGCTGTCATTTAAACGTCCCTCAGTTTCTCTCCGTCGATTGCCGAAACACCAGCCAGTTGTTCATAGTTAAACTGGTTTCTTTTATGTTTGTGCTCTCAAGCAATTATGATAACCTGTAATAAACGCACAAATACAAAATACCTTGCTTTATTCTGTTGGAATGGAGAGAGAGAGAGACATTACTTTGTGAGCTATCTAGTTACTGTCATTCTCAGGACAGGATGCAAATTTCCACATGACGGAAAGTTACCTACTGTAAGTAAAACACCAGTATAGTGTTAATGATTTGTAATGCTCCCCATCCTGGGCAGCTAGCCCAGTTTACTGAGCAATACACTAGCGTAGTCTGCAAAGCTCTACTTGCTGGACTGTTTCAGTTTATGGTGTCTGGGTTGTTTCTGTCAGGCGGAATTGGAATTTCACGTGAGTAACCATTTCAGCTCAAGCTTCTCAGTTCTGTGCTCCTGGCATTCCAATGTCTCATTTCGTCAGTTATTTCCACTTCACTTTTTTCTTCCTGATCTATTATATGTTCACATAGAATTGATGATCTATTCCCATCATTAGTGTGAATATTTTTTCTATATCTGCATCTTTGCGTGGCTTGGCGTTTGGCTTCATAATGGCATTGTGAAGCTCAGAAACAAATAAGTGTTGGGATGTGATGATTTATCTCAGGATGGAGCATATGGACCTTCGGTACAATATATGGGTCTGCGACATGAACAAGAAATGGACAGAGGCAGAGAGATGGTTAACTCTGAAATTATGGAGTTTCATAGAGGCATTGTTTTATGCAGCTCGGAAACAGACATTTCGTTGCAAGAAGTCCATGCTGACCAGATATTTTACATTAATATATTTTCATTTGCTAGGACTTGGCCGAAATCCCACTAGGACTTTACTATCCGCAATGCCACTCAGAAGCAGTTTGAATGTTCTAATTTTTGAGCTTCCACCATATCCTCTGGCAGATCATTCCATACATGCACGATGTTCTGCCAGTTAGGACGCTTTTAAATTATTCTCCCCTCCTCTGAAACATATGTATTTTCATTTTGGAATCCTCCAGTCCAATGAAAGATCTTCCACATTTCGCTTATGCATGCCCCTCATGATTTTGTAAGCTTCAGTGATTACACTGGCCATCCTCCACTGATCCAGGGAAAACAGCTCCAGCCTATTCAACTCATACTACAACTCAAACTCTCCAATACTGGGAACATCTTTGCAAAACGTTCCCGTTCCCTTTCAAATTTCAGTGCGTCATGACAAAATCACTGAGACCTGAATTGAGGGCTGTTTTCCAAAAGTGGCCTAAACGCTGACCTGTACATTTGCAATATGTTTTTCAAACTCTTCTGCTCAAAATATACGTGAACCAAACGCTTTCTCCACGTCCCTGTCAGTCTACGAATCCAATTTAAAGTAACTGTGAACTTCAACTCCAATGTCTTTTGTTTGGTAGATCTCCCCAGGACTTTACCATTACGTATCTAAGCCCTGCCCTGATTTGTCGTATCAAAATTAAGCACCTCACATTTATTTAAATTAAAATCATCACCACTACTTGGTCCATTGATCCCATCGATGAACGTCTCATTGTATTCTGAGGTACATTTCTTTGCTTTCCGCAACACCAGTAAAATTTCTGTCAACTGCAATCTTACTAAAAATACCTCCTATGTTCACAACATAATCATTTAAATGAATGAGAAACAACAGTAGGCAACCATCGCACGTTGTGGCACACTACTGCTCACAGGTCTCCAATCCGAAAAGGATCGCAACATCAGCAGACTCTGTCTCCTACCTTCGAATCAATTTTGCATCCACTTCGCTAGTTCTAACTGTCTTCCATGTGATCTAACTTTGCTAACCATTCTAATATATTATCCGTCTTGAAGACCTTGTGAAAGCCATATACCAATGACTACTTTTGTGTGTGTATGTGTGTGTTTCTGTGTGTGTGTGTGTGTGTGTGTGTGTATGTGTGTGTGTGTGAAAGTGGGGAGTGCAGTGGAGTTTTCCCCGAACAGCTTCCAAAGCTGTACTTAATACTGGTTCAATGTGCCAGGGTAACCTGATTGAACAAGTAACTGCTCACAGAGATATGTTGCTTTGTCACACCGACACACTGCTCATCCCAGCGGGAAGATGCTGCTGCCAGTAGCTGTTCGGACCATAGTATAATTTAGTTTCTGTGATCTGAAAGTTTTTGAGCAGGAGTGGATCACATATCCACCATCTTCTATTTTGTTGATATTAGCATCACCCATTCTGTGATTGAGGACATTTATGATGGATGAGAGGAATACAATGTTTTCTCCATTGACAAGGTACTGCTGGGTGCATCTTTGTTTTTCCGGAATGTCAATATTCACACAGGTGCACGTGGCTCTGCGGAATCTCCATGTTAATTGACAGAGTGAAAGGAGCTGCAAGAACTCTCCCTCCACTAATTTTTCAGTGTGACCATGCACATTACTGCATTAGATGAGATTCCCTACAGTGTTAAAATAGGTCCTTCCGCCCAACAACGCTCGAAAGCGTAACCCACCAAGTTCAATTTCTCTCCGTCTGACACAGCTAACGCTATGGGCAATTTAACATGATCAATGCGCCTGATCTGCACAGTCTCGGATTGTGGTTTGAAAACGTAGCACCCTCAGGGAACCCACGCACGCCCCCGGAGATTATGCAAACTCCACACAGACAATCGCTGGGACTGGAATCGAACCCCAGTTCATGGCGCGGTGAGGCCACCGTGCTGCCTCTGCATCATGTTGCTGAATATGAGGAATTGAGTATAGAAGCAAAGAGGTTGTTCTGCAGCTGTACAGGGCTTGGTGCGACATCACCTGGATTATTGTGTGTAGTTTTGATCTCCAACTTTGAGGAAAGACATTCTGGCTATTGAGGGAGTGCAGCACAGGTGCACGAAGTCAATTCCTGGAATGGCGGGATTTCTTACATTGAAAGATTGGTGCTACTGGGCTTGTATACCCTTGGGTTAGGCAGGCTGATAGGGGATCTGATTGAGACGTATTAGATTATTAAAGGATTGGACACTTTGGAGGCAGGAAGCATGTTTCCGCTGATGGGTGAGTCCCGAACCAGATGACACAGTTTAAAAATAATAGGTAGGCCATTTAGAACAGAGTTGAGGAGAAACGTCTTCACCCAGAGAGTGGTGGGTGTGTGGAATGCTCTGTCCCTGAAGGCTGTGGAGGCTAAGTCTCTGGAACTTTCAAGAAAGTTGGATGGAGCTCTTAAAGATACCGGAATCAAGGGTTATGGGGCTAAGGCAAGAGCATGATACTGATTTGAGAATGATCAGCCATGATCATAATGAATGGTGGTGCTGGCTCGAATGCCAAATGGCCAACTCCTGCACCTGTTGTCTATTATCCACTGTTCTGGTAACAGCCACAGTCACATCATTCACAAGAAGTCAATGATTGCCAAAGTCATTCCTGTTTCCACTCTGTAGTGATTCCATGGATTCAATGATTAACATCTTCATTACAGGAATCAGTTGACATTTCTAACTTGCTTCCAGTGGAACAATGTCCTTTCTTCTGTGTGGACACGTGATGTTTACACACTACTCCAGATGTGATCTCACGATGACCCTGTACAGCAGCAGCAGCACTTAACCAGCCTGCTGTAAGGTATCCATCCCTGTTGAAAGAATTCTTGACTATCTTTGGGAATACACGGCATTTTTGAGTAATCATTGTACTCTGTTTGCAGAATGATAGTTCTGGTCAAACATCAAGGAGAAACAAACATTAATGGAAATCATGAAAGACAAAACTGCAATGCAAAAGTTCGACATGTTCGCAAACAAGAAAATAGATATACAAGTTGTGGGTGCTGCAGTAATAATGGACAAATTCAGGCTAAACTAAACTGTGCAAATCCAAGTGAATGCTGGAAAAAATGGACTTCATGCACGTGTATGAGATGGTTTACTTTTACTGTGTGTTGAGCAAATGACGAGAGATCACACTATTTTGGATTTGATGTTGTGCAATCAGAAGAGCTTATTGAATATCTTGCGGTGACGGAGATCTTCGCAATAATGACTTTGCATTTCACATAACTTCTAAATATAAACCAGGTTTTTCATAAAATTATGGTTGGAAATCTGACTATACCAAACCATTAATATCTAATGATCAAGTTAGCTTCAGTGAATTAGAAAAAGTACATTGTGACATTTAATGAAAGCAAGGCAGTGTATGTTGTTCTTAGAAAGAATTTAAGGTGTACAATATGCATACATTCCTGCAAACACCAACTGGAAATTTGACTCAATGATTGTTAACAAAAAAAAGGTAAATATTGAATTAGATGTAAGGAAGTGGCTCAAAAAATGCCAGATATTGTGGATTCAAAACATTTAGGACCCAGCAAAGTAGGACCATGTAAGTGACAAAAAGATCAAAAGGAGAACATGAACGCAAACTCAGGTGAAACATAAAGACTGACAAAAAGCCTCCATTACTATCTGAAAGGATAATAAATGCAAAGTCAAATATGGAGCATCAATGCGTGGAGAATAGCTAAATTACAGGAAACCAAACCACTACTTTGTGTCTGTGTTCGTGAGGAAGATTTTAAAAATATCAAGAGTCCAGGCTTTTCAGTAACTAAAGACTAATATCACCCATGTCAGTTACGATGTAGTATTTGAAAACACAGCTTGATTGATGATTAATAAGTCTGATTAGATGTTTGGAGGACGCAGCAAATAAATATTGATTGCAATGGGTATCACAGTGCTATTGTCCTGCACAATCTGCAAAGGCAGGACGCCATTCCGGATATCTGAAAGCTTATGAAAGCAATCTGCTGGGTGAAGAAGGAGAGTGGCGAACTGCAGGACAGTTCACTTTTCATCCACAAATGGAATCTGTTAAGTCTATTACAAAGGATGTTATACTGGATTTGTAGAAAATAAAAGCAAAATTGTTGAGGATGGTAATACATTTCATCAATATGGTTACTGAAAAAAAATTTGTGTAATAGTTTGAAGATGTTTCTTGCAGTCACAGGCAATGAGGAATCAGTTGATATGGCATAGTTCGGCATTCAGGTGGTCAAGTTATAAGAACACACACAGAAAATAATTTTAGCTTGTATAACCTTTCTTAATAATTTAGAACTTTGAGGTTTGGCAAAATCCTTGTAGATTTCGTCTCGGCTTTTTCCCGTTTAGTGGCATTCTTCCAATTGGAAGGTGAACGAAACTGAGCATAACGCTTTAGGTGCAGATGCAACAAAGTCTGTGTAAAGTCTGCAGACTTCTATACTAAGTGCCCCAAGTCATCAAGAACTGAACTTTCTTCACTGCTCTGCCTGTATGTGACTATCCTTTTATAGAAATGTGCATCTGAATTTCCAGGTACTTGGTTTTTTGCATAAAAGTCATTAAGGCATGAACACCACCATGATTTTCCTATTTACATTGACTGTCCAAATCTGCATTGAGTAAACAGGCCAGCGAGTCAACACTGACCGAGCAAAGGTCATCCTACCAGGCACACCCATACCCCATTCCTGAGAAACCGAATTTCACATAGCAAATGTTTCTGTTTGCTATTTGACTTATCTTGTGTGGCAAGAGAGCTAGTATTTAGTAAGCTGCAATATTTATGGAAAATTTAACCTCAGAAGGACTAGGGGCAGAAGTTCAGCAGATCGGTCAGTTACAGCCGAAGGGCCTGTCCACAAGTGTTTCCTTGTGGAGGGGGAAGGGTGTTCTCGGAAGAGCGAGAAGGTGGTCATATACTGCACTGGAATTCGACATGTTAGATTAGATTCCCTACAGTATGGTAACAGGCCTTTAGATCCAACATGTCCACACCGATCCTTCGAAGTTTAGCCCACCCAGACCCATTCCCTTACCTGATATTTACCCTGACTAATGGGCAATGTAGCGTGGCTGTGAAGGAAGCCCACGCAGACAACGTACACACTCCACACAGACAGCCACCCGAGGCGAGAATTGAACCTGGGTCCCTGACGCTGTGAGGTAACTGTGCTTACCAGTGAGCCACTGTAACACCTCAACAGATGTGATGGATTCAGGGAAAGTGGAAGAACCCAGTCACTCTCAGCTAATGGCTGGGATGGCACGACGGCTCTGTGGTTAGCAGTGCTGCCTCAGAGTGTCCAAGATTCAGGTTTGATTACACCCTTCTGTAATTTTCTGTCTATTTTGCACATTGTCCTAGTTTCTGTGTAGGTTTCCTCGAGCTGCTCAGTTTTCTTCCCAAAGTCCAAAAACAAGCAGGTTGGGTGGATTGGGCGATGGAAAGTGGCCTGCAATATTCAGCGATGTAATGCATTTCTACAGGTATAGGGCACATAAGTTTCTGATCGTGTGCATTGTCAAGTGTCATTGTGGACAAATAGGCTGAATAGTCTGGTTCCATACCGCAGGGATTCTATAATCGTTTTGAAGGTCTCTGTGGTTTGCAGAACTTCACAAGACCAAACCTTTAAGTCTTTCTTGGATTTGTCTTATGAAAATTCCGCGCCTCACATTAAGCTAAAATGAACTCCATCTTCGATCTCTTAGTCTTTCACCCCATCAGATTAATGTCCCTTTGTTCTCTGAGCTAACTTTCTTCAACACCAATTTTGATTTTAACTTCAAACCCACTGTACAATTTCGCTTATATTCACAAACAAATCATCTTCCAACTGACAAAGTCCAAGAGGCCAATCTCCAATCTTTATGGCACACTGCTGGATACAGGCCTTCACTCCAAAATTTAAAAAAAAAATCTTCAATGCATTCCTCGTGTCTCTTACCTTGCAAACAAAAACGTCCATCCCTCCTTGGATTCCAGTTGATCTGACCTTACCAGCCAGTCGATCAAATGGAACCGTGTCTAACGCCTTACTAAAGTCCATATTGTCAACCTCCATTCTGTGTATTCACCATTTGTTTCATTTTTTCGAAAAAAGCCCAACCCTGTTAGTGAGGTAGGATTTCCCATGCACATCATCCGTCCTTGTCACTCCAAATCCTTTGTAAACCATGTTCTTCCATTAAACCTTACCTGCCAATGATGTCAGGGGTACCAGTGAAAACATATCTAGCTTTTCCACACTAACTTTCTTAAATAGTGGCACCACGTTAGGCAACCTCCATTCTGCTGGCACCTTACCCGTGGCAATCAATGATCCAAATATTTCAGTAATGTGATTCCGAAATAATTTCCATAGATTCGCATAAGGTTTTGGGGAACACTTGATAAGGTCCAAGGTATTTATTTGTTTTAACACTTCCAACCCCTCCGCCTCTGTATTCTGGATTATTTGCTGGATATCACAATTTATTTCCCAAATGTTGTCTAGCTTCTGCATCCTTCTCCACAGTAAATGCTGTCAGGAAACACTCATTCAGTGTTTCACCTTTTCCCTGTGGTTCCACATATTGGCGTCTTTGCGGGTCCTTTAGGAGCTCCATTTTCTCACCAGATACTGCTTTGTCGTTGATGCATTGATATAATCTTTTCGAATTTTCCCTGACCCTTTTCGTGAAGCTATTTCATGTCCCGTTTTCCCCTCCTGGTTTGCCGATTGCCAATTATCCAACTGTCCTTGTAATTTTAAATGGATTCAATCAATCCCTGCAATCGTAACCTTCCCTCTATTTGTTTTCCAGCGACTGGATTTAGCTCATCATCCAGGATTCCCCACACCCAAAAGCTTTACATTTCCCTGAACAGGCATGTACTGGCACTGATCACTTATTACCTCATTCTTGAGGGCCTCACTCGTTCCACACGTTCTGTCACCAATGAATAACCTCATCCAAGCAATGTTACAAGGCGCTTATCTAAAACATTCACATTTGACCGCATTCAGTTTGGAACTGTAACAATCATATCAGGTCCGACCTTTCTGGAACTAATTCCTAACTAATAATTATGGAGTAAAAAGGGTCAAGGTGCAGAACAATCTCTTCCAGAACATCTGTGACAGAATCAAGGTACGGAGTGGCCTCTTTCCGTTCCTTCGTAGCAGACTCGACTGGCCGCATGGCCTCATCCTGCCCCTCTGTTACAGGCTGGAGGGGTTGAATTGTCTCCTCTTGTCCCTCTGCAACTGTCTTGAGAAGATCAATGGCCTCCTCCTGTTCCTATGTAACAGGCACAAGAAATGAAATGAAACAGAATCCTTGGATTATGAGGAGCCATTGAACTGTATCTGATGGAATGTGCCCTTGTTTGTCACAGAAGCGCAACTAGCACAATGTACTCCAACTGTCCTCCTGGTAACACCTCATATAGCTGCACTAACACTTCTCTATGCTTCCAATGTTTCACTTTTCAAAATATGCCAACATTTCAGGTTTCCACCTCTTTAATTCGTCTTAGGCTAGTCTGGAATGAATGGCTTCCACCTATCCCTTTGAAACAGGCAAATGGGGACAAAATGGTTCCCCTGCTTCTGATCAGCAGTCTTCATGGACTGAATGAGTTTTCGAGGTCATGCAAGGATTTGATCACAAACAATGTAACAACAGGACCAGTCTTACATAAAGTCAATTAAGAATAAAAACTGATATCTCGCTTTATACTCTCTGGAAATCTCCCCTACTTACACTTGATGCAAATGTTCATTTACTTAATTGCTGGAAGAAAGTGAGGGCTGCAGATACTGACGTGTCAGAGTCGAAGTGTTATGCGAGAAAAACACAGCCGTCAGGCAGCTTCCAAAGAGCATGAGAGATGATGTTTTGTGAAAGTTCATTCATAAAGTGTATAATATGGTAGGGAAAGGGGACTGAGAGATAATTAGCGGCGCTGGGGTGGTGATTGGTATCACTTCAACTCTAACGGAGATTTTGATGCATGTCCATACACCTCATCTACGTTATCCATTTGTTTCAATGTGGTCTTTTCTTCATCAGGCGCACAACACAAACTTGCAGAATGTTTCATGGTGTCAACATCGACTTCATCAGTTTTGAAATCACCCTCCTGCCACCTCACCCCAGATTAAACTTTCAATTTGGCACCAAATTCATAACATGTCCTACATGTCCAACTTCCTTCCCACCTATCCAATTCAACCTCTGCACCGACCTGTTCAATAAACTTCCCACCTGCATTCACGCTCTCAGTGATTTTATCCATGTCTCCTTTCATGAACAAGGCATAACATGTGCTACCTTGTCGTGTTCCGGCATGTCACAAGGCCGGTCCCCTTTTTTCTGAAAGCTGTTCCTTTTCTCAAGGATACTGGGGCTTTGCTTTTTTTCAAAGGGATTGTTAACCACTCAGGCTCCAAAACGGCTATGATTGTATAGAGGTGAAAAGTCTTTTTTATTTGTTTATGCATAAACAAATGAGTGTTTAGGCCAAAGTTTTTGTGCTTTTAGAAGAAACCTGGATTGGCAAAGGGGGCGTGGCCAGCTTTACAGCAGAGCAGTTCGGTTGGAGAAACAGAACTTATGTTATCCGTTCAACAACTGGGCTGCTAAACTCTCTCCTCCTGCCCTTCTAACTTCGACCTGTACGCCTTTGCTTCAATTTTTCCTCTGTGTTTAAGGAGTTTGTTTATTGGTTTGCAGTGCATATTGAAAACAGCATAATTAAGTCTAGTTTCGAAGACTGCATTCTGTAGGTGTTCTTTATTCTGGTCTTTGTGTTTAATTGCGTAATTTTGTGAATACATTTTGTCTGTTTTATTGCCTGTTAGTCAAACTAGCGAAGTTACTCCGGGTAATTTTCACTATACACTCACCAAAACAAATTGGTAATTTAAGGTCTGGGCTGCCTACTTAAGAATGTGTTGAGAGGCCTCGCCGAGTCCATAATAGATTGACGACTCTTTGCGGGATTTAAACTGCGAATTAAAGATGCTACTGTCTTGATTTCGGCCATTGTTTTTGTAGAATTGGCAAAGGTTGGGACACTAATGGTTCTTTCAGTCGCCAAGGGTGTTCTGAAAGTGAACAGATTGAAAGTAGTAGTTTTGCAGAAAATGGATAAGACCAGGCAGCTAGAATTAACAGACAAGCTGAGGTTGGAGCTGTCTCCTTCCGTTAGGGAAGGAGAGATAACTACATCAGCAACTCACCATTTGTACCTTCTGAAAACTACATCAGGATCTACAGAGATGGCAAGAAATCAACTGCGAATGAAACAACTTGAGTTAGAGATGAGAAACAAGGAAAGGGCAGAAGATTTTAAATAGATCGACTCCGATCTATTTAAGATCGTAATCTTAAAGAGAGGGTAAACAGAAAACGCGTGAAATTCAGAAAGTGGCATTTTAAAAGAGAAGTCATCTTCAAAGGCTGGAGATAAAGGATGAACATAACCTTAGCGAGGAAATAATCTGAACTAGTAGCAGTTCAGAGATTTGAAATTGCAATGATAGCAGCAGAAGTGGATGATGATTATGAGCTGAAGCATAAAACACGGTTTAGCTTCCAGTATCAGTTTCAGTCGATGAGGGATAGACATTGGTTCAAAGAGATATCCTTACATGGAATGGGAATGTAGATATCACTGAAGACCATATGGATAAATTGCCACTGTGTACAAAGGAAACCCTTGATGAGACAAAGGAGTTATATCAGACTTGATGATTTCATTGCCATAAACTGTGCCAGATGAAATCACAGCGTTGGTGGAATAGGTGAAAGCCACAGGTAAGAAAACAGTACAAACCTGAAAGTTTTATTGCCTTGGTAACAGACAGCCGAACAGAGCTAGAAACCTGAATCGGAGGTTGATTAAGGAAGAAGTGCCAGATCTGCTTCAAAAAGTATAGATTTAAGGGTATCGTTTATTCACATAAGCAAGCAGTAGCAAATAAAGAGGATACGAGATTAAAGTACACAGGACCCTCTCAGTATGTGATGCTGAAGGATGAAGAGATATGAACTTCTTGAAGGAATATAGCCAGAAAAGGTACTGGTATCACGAATCCATGGTGAGGCAAAAAGTGCTCGATTATGTAATGCGAGGCTAGAATGCCCAGAAAAAAAGTGGATAATTTGTGGTTGGAGTACTGGATAAACTCTCAGCAACAGGAATGTAATTTGTCCTTGTAGATGATGCAGCTGATTGACCTGTAGGAATGCTGTCTATTCTCTTTGATAATTCAGTGTAGATTCAAACAATTGAACCACAACACAAGTCTTATTTGATAATTCTCCCTGAATGTGTAGTAACAAGATCAAAGAAACACAGGCTAAAGCAGGAGGTATGAAAAGACACAGATAACGAGCTGAAGCAGTAATGTCAGAGACTTTTTGATCATTTATGTGAGATAGAACAGAAGCAAACACGTAAACATTAAAGTTCTTAAGGTCATCTAAGCTTATTGAGTTACAGAAGAAAGATGAGAACTTAAAACAGTTGTGTCAAAATGCATGTACCGTGACAGAGAGTGAATGCATCCATGTGTGTTATTAGCACTGCTGCCTCGCAGCGCCAGGCAGTGCTCTTCCAGCACCACTATCCAGAATCTGGTTTCCAGCATCTGCAGTCATTGTTTCTACCTGCGTTTGATGCCAGCCTCGAGCGACTGTCTGCATGCAGTTTGCATGTTTTTCCTGCGAATCCTCCGGTTTTCTCCCACAGTCCAAAGATGTGCACGTCAGGTGAATTGGCCATGTTGAATGGTCCACAATGATAGGTGCTTTAGTAGGGAGTCGGGGATTGTTCTGGGAGGGTTACTCATCGGAGTGTCGGTGTTGACCTTTTGGGCCAAACGGCCTGTTTCTGCACTGTAGGGAATCGAATCCAACCTAAACTAATCAATTAACAAATGATGTCTCCAAGTGGAAATGGAGATGATCACACATTCAAGCAATTGATGAATGAGCTGATGTTCATCAGAATATTTTGCATGTAAGGGATCGAAAAGAGGTGCTACAAGTGACTCATGCGTCCGTTTTGGAGGCCAGTTTGCGATGAGGGAAACAAGGACTGAAATATAATATAAAAAGTACTGGCCGGGACGACACAAAGAGGCAGTTGAATTTTGCCAAACATGCAACAGATTTCATCTAATCGGATAACGACAGTCATAAAACCTGCAACTTTAAGACCTTTTGCAGCATTTGATGAACTTTTCAGAAGAGTCCTGATTGTTGGATAGGTCGCCGACCTAAAACCAAAGCTGGGAAAAAGTACCGATTAACAATAATGGATGTGACGACTAAATTTACAGCTAATCATATTATGCAAAATCACAGCTAAAAGGATTGTAAAATAATTAATGTTTTTTTTAAAAAATAGATACAGGGTATCAATAGAGATCCAGTCAGATCCAAACATATCAAGGACGTTATGGCTAGGCTGGGAATAAAACAATGAAAATTTACTGCATACCACCCAGAATCACAGGGTGGTAGAGATAAAAGAGATTAAAGAGATAGCAACAAATACGAAAGACCATGTTAAGGGTTTATGGTCAGGATTATGCAAATAATTTTTCGGGGAGCATGCATTGAGAGTACTGTTAAAATTGATTAAAGAGAAATGAATAAGTCAGAAATCAGAGATCGCACATTTCAATATGTAGAGAAAGTCGAAACAGAGCTGACGAGGTCGCTGGACAGCATTTTAAATTATCGCAGAATAATATGAATCAAGAAGCGGGAAGGAAATCAAAAATTGGCAGTTTTGCAACTGGGGATAAGGTATTGGTGTTACTTCCAGTAAAAGGTGAAACTATGTAAGTAAAGTTGAATGGAGCTTGTCAAATAGAGATGAAATTCAGTGACGTAAAAGACATGATAAGGACTCCAGACAGGAAGATATCTCACGAAGTATGTCATGTGAATACTCTGAAACGTTATTTTGAAAGGGAAGGAAAGCAAGTGGACATCATAATTAAGTCAATTTTGGATAGACGCAGATCTGTATGCGTTTTATTTTCAGTTCGATATGGTTAGTTCCGGAATTGTATGACTAACTTACTGTGTCTTTTAAAAATGGAAGTCAACCTCGCTCACGTACTCTGGTTAATTTCCACTGTACACTTATCTAAACAAATTGGAAATTGTCTAGGCTGTTTGCTTAAGGATGCTTTGATGAGACTGGCCCAGTTTGTAACAGACAATAGTACCACATACAAGGAAGAAAGTTTTAAAAGATTGCAAATGTTATGCTCCATTCCACTGCAACCCCCATAGATTCCATCCAGATAAAGTAAACGTTTCATTCTATTTTGGTATGGAAAGTAATGTTCGGAAGGGTTTAACTGAACCTTTTTGTTCAATGACTGTGATTAACGTCAGTATCCATTGTTTCCATTTATCCCATCCCAAGGTTTCATCTTCTAATGGTAACATTGCTACATTACGTGAATGGTATACGATATTATAAGGGGGAGAATTAACGACAGCATCAACAGGGATCAGCCGCTCTTGACAGAGAGGGAGGAGAGATCAGAATCTCAGAATTTTAGAAAGGAGTTGTCCAATAGAGAAAGGAGTTCATCTTAGAGGTTTTAGCTCTTTCTAAATCATATGATCAATGGTCATCAACGTGGACGATTGGGCATGAACTTTACATTATTCAGTATTTTCATTATCCTGTCCTTGCTATCATTGGTGTCCCTGGTAAGACACTACCATGTTGTTTTCAAGTATTTTCTCTGCTTGTTGCTGTTATTGTTCCTGTAGAAGGGCTGAATGCAGACATTCACTCGAGGAAGTCTTACCAACTGCATCAGTGACTCTTCCTTCAGCTCTCTCTCTCTTTACTCTTGGCAGTATCCTACGCTAGAGTCTATGTTTCTCACTCGGTTTCAGCTGTCAATCAAGATCCAATGTATCACTGCCATTGCTGCTGAAATATTGGAATCATGGACCGTACTGTCTTCTGTTCTGGTAACAACTCAATTTTCTACCTCAGAGTCGATTCCGATTGAAGGCCCATATACAAGGTGATGCAGTTTGGAGAATCAAACGTCGGTGTGAATTTTACTGTAAATGGCAGAATGCTTAGTGACATGAACATACAGGTGCATCAGGGTGTGCATTTCCAGAATTCCCGAACAGTGGTAACAAATACGGCGAATGTGATTACAAAGGTTTATGACATGCTTTCCTTCATCGGCCAAGCCATGGAGCACAGGAACTGGTTACTCATGTTGTTGCTACATAACACACTTCTTAGGTTTCATGTGGAATATTGTGTGCAGTTTTAAGCACCAAAAGGATGTGGATGCTTTGGAAGGATTGCAATGAAAGTCCACTAGAATCCTGTCTGGTTTTGAGGAAGTGTTACGCAGCAGGATCAAAAAAAATCAGGACTCAGTTTCCTGGGTGGGGTGTTGAGTCAGTGGTTGGTAACGCTTCCACACAGCGCCATGGAACGGGGCGACTCGGGCGACTGACCGTGTGGATTTTTTATAATCTCCCTAGTCTGGTTGTTTTTCGTCCAGATGTTCAGGTTTACTCACACAAATCAAATATTTGCGGTTTAGATGAATTGGTCATGATATTCAGGGATATGTAGTTTACATGCATTAGTCAGTGCAAATCTAAAGTAATAGGTTCGGGGAATGGGTCTGAGTGGGTCTGTTTCGAGGTTTGCTGAGGATTTGTTGGGCTGGAGGGCATGTTTCCACATTATCGGGATTCTATCCTTTCGCTAGAAAGATGGCAGCTGAGATGAGACTTGCTAGAGGTCTACAAAATTACAAAAGACCACCACCTGATGAAGGAACGGCGCTCCAAAAGCTAGTGCTTCCAATTAAACCTTTTGGATTATAACCTGTTATAGTGTGATTTTTAACTTTGCACACCCCAGTCCAACACAAGCATCTCCAAATCATGACTACAAATTTACGAGTGGCATAGACAGAGTGGTCATTCCAGTGTTGAAGTTCCAATTTAAGGTGGCTCATGTTCAAGGTGAGGTGGGGTGGGGGGAAGTTAAAGGCAGTGTGCAAGGCATATATTTTGCAAAGGGAGTGGTCGGAGACTGGAACGCACTGCCAGAAGAAATGATAGAAGAAGAACGTCGGCAACAGTTCAGAGTCATCCAGATGATTACATGAAGAGTGAGTGAAAAGACGACTACGGACCGAATGAGGGCAGATAGTAAGGTTTTGAGTTTCGTTTGCACAAGATGATTTGCGCAGGTTTGGAGGGCCAAGAGGCCTGTTTTTGTTGTGCTGTATTTCTCAATTGTTCGTTTCATCTAAGGCTGATAAAGATGAGACAAAACTGTGGAGATCCCTTTGGCCATAAGCTGATTCCTGACACCATCCGTGACTATTCCAAATATTAATTGCTAACACCTCCAGAACATAATTCACTAGCCCATGTCACCTGATATTTAAACAGTGTGCTATGAAATGCAAACTTAATTTTGTCCATAATATGCTGCTGAGGCGACCAGCTTCAAACATCAGGAAACAAACCCGAGTGGATAATCCATCGCTTGGATGCGAAATCATATCAAAATCCCATCCATCAATCATTCCTGTGCACGCTCATGTATATTGTTGTTGGGTCTGGCAATGCATTTATTTTAATATTCTCAAGCATGTCATCATGTCTGTCCATGAAACGCCCCACAGTTTCTCTCCGTTGATTGACCAAACACCTGACAGTTGCTAATATTTAAATTGACTTCTTCCATGCCTGTTGTCTGTCAAGCAATCATTTCGACATTTAACAAACAACCAAACACAATAGCTTTCACATCAATCATCTCTCACTGCATGCCCCCTCACTCCTTCTCTGTCCGCCATGCACACACATGCAAAAGCCATTGGTTTGCTCTGATTCAATGAAGATATTGAGACATAACTGTTTGAGAACTGGGGCTGCAAATTTCCCCAAGTTAGGCTGTTATCGACTGCAACATATTAGCAAAATTTGCAATGTTCCTCAGGTTGGGCAGCTAATGCATTCTATTGAGCAGTACACGAGCATACTTCGCACAGCTGTCTATGTTGGGCTGCCATCTTGTCTCAAATTATTTATCTGGATGATTCTGTGAGGAATATTTAGAATTTCAAGCAAGAAACTGTTTCAGCTGATCTGATAATGCCTTTTTCATTGTCATTTGGATCCTACAATGTCTAAACTCATCCAGGTAATCTCAATCTCCTGGCCTTTCCTCTCCCCCATGCTTGCACAACATGTCCTCAATTGCATAACTGTCTGCTGCTATGTTTAACGTTAATCTCACTTTGCATCCATTCTTGGTTTTGGTCTATCCAGTGTATCTAGTGCTGGTTTTGTGAAGCTCAGAAGAGTGAAATGGTTTCTGTTCGGCTGTTGTGCACTTACCAGCGTGTTCCACGTGCTGCTCCATAACCGACAGTGGCGTGCAACAGCTTTGAGACACTTGTTCATAATTTCATCAGTGTCTATCTGCTGAACGCCTGTTATTGTCCCTCTCAGCTGATTGTGCTATGATTAACACGAGGAAGCCTCTGAAGTATCATTGTGAAGTTTCAATTATTTTAACTTGTAGTTGAGGGTCTTCTGATTTACTCCTGCAATCGAAAAGTTAGTAGAGCTGATTGAGATGTTTTGGTGGAGGTAGTCCTGTGGGCTGCCTCAGACATTCAGGGAGAGCTGAGAATTTGGTTAACCAACTCTGCATGGAGCATTGTGGACTGTAGCTAAAACATCTCGCTCTGCGAAACAGACATGGATCGGAGGTTGCATAAACAGGCAGCTCTGAAACCAATTAGGGAACGTGAGTGCAGAGTGGGAACTGTTGTATCTAACCGGGGTTTTCCAAAAACAGCTTCCCAAGTTATGCATCATCCTGGTGCAGAGTGTGCGGCGACCTTGATTAAATAAGGACATGTTCATAGAATTATGGCACATCCTTCAACAGACATGCAGCTTCGCAACGAGCATTGTGGGTGGAGATGGGGGTGTCATAGTTTCATTCAGTTTCTATGACAGGGAACTTCGCAGGGAGTAGTAACTGGCATATTTAACATCTCCCGGTATGTCGATAGACATTTCCAAAATTGGTGATGGAGGTGTTATATAGTGGATGGAGTGAATATAATGTACCCTCCCTCAGCAGGTCGATGCCAGGTGTATTCTGGATTTCCACATATAGTGGGATTCTCTGTGATGCACCTGGCTGTGCGATGTCACCATGTCAATGGGGAGAGGTAGAGAAACGAAACGAAATCTCTGATCATTAATGTTGCAGTGAGACCACGTACAGTGCGCCATATTAGTGAATACAGACTGTCCTGTCAGCACTCACAGTCTCTACATTCAGAAGCAATCAGTCATTCTCATTGTCTTCGGGTCGGCACGTACAAAGACGGGATGGTTTAAACAAAAAAAGCCACCCCATTGATTGATGTTCAAAATTCCCTCTCCGTCACGACTCCCCACCACCAACCAAACACACCAAAATATACCGTTTGTGCTGAGAGCAATGGGCCACTGAGAACAGAGCATCAGGTAGGTCGAGCAAAACCTCCCATGCCTGAATGAGTCACAGTAACCTCTCGATACATACTGTACTACTAATATCCCAAATTTCACGTTGTCAAAATAAGATACTGCATTTGAATCTTCATAACTATAATTGACAGGAACTTGGTTAGTCGCGTATTATTCCACCTGCCAAAAAAAATACCCATTCTGTTACGTTTTTTGTATTCAAACTGCCTGCTTCCTGTTTCATAACCAACTCTCCTCCATTCCTCTGTCGCATATTCGAGGGGCTCAACGTTATATGTATGTTAAAAATTGCATCGATAATTATCAGTATCCATCTCAGTTTCAGACCCTCCTTCCTGCTCACTCTCCATAATCCTTCATGACTGAATCTGTCCAGCATCCACTGCACTCTGAGGTGGTGAGTTGCATAGAATTATTACCCTTTGAGACAAGTCAGTTATCCTCACTACTGTTTTCAATTTACTCTGCATTATCCAAAATCTATAATCTCTTCTTGTTTGTTGCACCACACGTGGAAATATCCATTGATCATCCACACTGTCAATCACGATTACAATCTTCCAGGCCTCAATTAGATATGTTTTTCCTTTTCTAAATTCCAGAAGGTATTCGCCTGAACTGCTTAACTTCTAATCAAAAGACAAATTCCTTGTCTCTGGAATCAATCTCTTCTGAACTGCCGCTCATGCAACTATTACCCTCCACCAGTCAGGGCGCCAAAACCGTACATGGCTGCATTTTCAAGCATAGTTGCAGGAACATTTCTCTGCATTTGTACTCTTTTTTAAAAAAGAAAATAAAAGCTGTAAGTAAATTTGCCCTTCTCATTACATGCTGGTGCTGTATGCGAGTATTCTGAGATATATTTGAGCACACCCAGATCCCGCTGCTCATAAGTACTTTGAAGTTTCTCTCCATTAAGACAATGAATTATTTTTCTATTGCTCTTAACAAATGCAACATCCTCATGTTCATTCATGTTAATTTTTATCTGCCTAATGTTAGCCCGTTTATCTCACCGATCCATATCCACTTATAAATTCATAATATCTTTCCAGCAAATTACTTTTCCAACTGTTTTAGCATCATCTTAACTTTCATTTTAGTAATTTCCTTCGCCTTCAATAAGTCATAGTAGAGATTGGAAATAGTTGCGAACTGAAGAACAAACTCTATGGCATCACACAATTTGGATGTTATCCAAAAAAATCCATTTGTTCCATCTCTCTGCATTTTGTTGGGTAGACAGTCCTCTATCCGAGTAAACAAAATATACTTAGCCCCATGTGCTGTTATGTTGTTTTTTTTGGCATATTATGCAATCATGTTCAAATGACCATGGATATATGCCACACGTACCCAATATCTACCTTGCTTGTCCCATTTTTAAGGAACTGAAGTAAATAGTTCAAACTCAATTCATCCTTCGTAAAGCGATGATCACTCTGTTGGATAGTAGTTTAACTTTTCAAGTATCCTTTTGTTACTTCATTGATAACAGAAAATAGCAAACTTCATTAATTAAAAACAAATTGCTCACTTATCTTTACTATCCCTCAAAATTGACAGTTCTCAGCTATTTCCTTTCTGCAGGCTCTGCTTTCAATTCCAGTTCGTGTGGAATGGCTACAACGGTATAAAAGATTTCTCTTGATTTCTGAGTAAGAGCCATGTGTGGATAAATGGATGCATTCAGTACCTGGTTTCAGTCGGTGGGCTGAATGTCTTCCGGGTTTTCCTACATTAATTCTTGATCAATTTAATGTCTTGCTCCTATTCCTGAGTAATCCGTTTGACTCTTAACTGCCCTCTCCTTGTTGTGTGAAAATTTTGAGGACTTATGGAACCTTCCTGTTGCAATGATACATTTCAATGGGCTGAAGGCCCTCCCCGTGTTACTCCATAATAGGCATAAACTGGTGAACAGTCTGCTTCAATATCCCTGAATTGGGACTTAGGTAGTTCTTGATCTGCCCTTGTTCTTCAAAACGGACACTTGGGCAGAATTATCTCCTGCTGTTCGCCTCAAAAAAAAACTCGACGGTTTCATGTCCTTCTTCTCTATTTGCATAACGTGCTCAATGACGTGATTGTCCTTAATCTAGTGGGAGAATTTCCAGTCACTTTATGCCCTCATCCAGTTCTTGTACTGCAGCACTGAGAAGGCAGAATGGACTCATGTGGTTATTGTGAAACAGGATGCAAGTGCAGAATGACCAACAACGAGTACCTTGTTAAGCACTGCTGCTGAACAGTCCCAGAGACCTTGTTCATTTCCAGCCAACTTGCGGTGTACTTACGTTGTGGATCAGTTCAGCAATCATTGACCTCTTCGTGAAATGGAATATCAGGATCCAAGGTCTAAACAGCCTTCTCATCATCTGATATCAGAGAATATACTTCTGCTGTTTCGATATTCCAGATCAGAGAAGTGGAACAGACTCTTGAATTTGCGATATTTATCTTCTGTTTTTGCTGAGACTTAAAGTCTTGAAGCATGATTATCACAATATTTGTAAACTGGAAGAGGTATTCGACCAATCTGCTCATTTCTTTTTAATGTACTGTGTCAATTTGACTGTTTAACTTGTTTGCTTAATAAGAAGTACATGTCGTTTTCAAATCATAGCAGTATCTTCGACTTACAATATAAAACCTTTATTTAAAATTTTCTTTAAAAGCATCAAACCTGTTGGTGGAGATGCAGGCAACTATCGACTGAACATGATTCTTGTGTTTGAATGGAACGGTTCTCCCACGCCTTTTGCAAAGTTTTATTCCATATCAGAGGCCCGAGCTGAAGATGATGGCTTACTCTTATTTTCAATTTCCATTGCAGCCAGAGTTGCAGCAATGTTCTGTGGAGCTGGATATAAATTCTGCTCATGGATTTCATTAAGTGTGGTACCATGGCCTAGTAGTTAAAGATGTTAGTTGTAGTCTGCCGCCGCTTTCACTTGAGCTCATAACATGTTGTGCAAGGTGCTGGTGCGTGTCAGTTCTGTTTCAGTTCATCACAACAAAATGTACTATTAGTCCGGCAATCTATGATCAGCGACAAAGCAGAACCTCCAGAGGGACAGCAGCCACACTGCGTTTCTACCATGTTGCTTTAATCACATACACCACTCACGCTAAGATTTCTGATAATGGGCTGAATTAGAGCAGTGCTCGGTCTCTTTGCTCAGGCATTTTGGGGTTGTCATTACTGGATCGCTCAGTAGATAGCTTTGCTTCCTAACAGCACAAGAGCCCTTGTTTTAGTTCACCCACGTCGTGATTCACTTGCTAGGTAGAGCAGTGGTTATAAATGCTACCTCAATCCACCAGAAACCTTGCTTCAATTCCAGCCTTGGGTGGCTGTCTGTGGGAGATGGTACAATATCCCCATGTCTGCAAGGGTTTCATCTAGATGTTGCGATTTCTCCTACTGTCCCGGATGTGCATTCCAGATGGGTTCGCCAAACTAAATTACCCATGATGACCAGAGATGTGCCAGAGCTGAGTTAGTCATTGTAAATACAGGATACAGTGATTTGGCAGAGGTTTTGCATTAGATGGGATTGTTTCAGAGGATTTGTACGGAGTCGATGCGCCAAATGGCTTGCTTCCACACTGTAGGTTTTCTACGAATATCACTTCAATTTCAGTAATCCGTTGAAGGAACAATCTCTGAGTTGTTTCCATTTTTTTTCAGTGAGGAGACTAAATTTCTACATACTATTCCAGATTCTTTGTGTAGGCTGCAGCGGGATATTGACAGGATGCAGAGATGGGCTGAGAGGTGGAATATGGAATTCAACCTGGATAAATGCGAGGTGAAGCATTTTGGAAGCTCGAATTTGAAAGTTGAGTACAGGATTAAGGATAGGATACTTGGCAATGTGGAGGTACAGAGGGATCTTGGTGTGCAGGGACATCGATCCCTTAAAATGGCCACCCAAGTGGACAGGATTGTTAAGAACGCATATAGTGATTTGGCTTTCATTAACAGGGGGATTGAGTTTAAGAGTCGTGATATCTTGTTGCAACTCTATAAAACTTTGGTTAGACCGCACTTGGAATACTGCGTCCAGTTCTGGTCTCCCTATTATAGGAAATATGTGTTTGCTTTGGAGAGGGTTCAGAGGAGGTTTAGCAGGATGCTGCCTGGACTGGAGAGCTTATCTTATGAAGAGAGGTTGACTGAGCTCGGACTTTTTTCATTGCAGAAAAGGAGGAGGAGAGGGGACCTCATTGAGGTATACAAGATAATGAGAGGCATCGATAGAGTCGATAGCCAGAGACTATTTCCCAGAGCAGAAATGAATAACACGAGTGGTCATAGTTTTAAGCTGGTTGGAGGAAAGTATAGAGGGGATGTCAGAGGCGGGTTCTTTACACAGAGAGTTGTGAGAGCATGGAATGCGTTGCTGGCAGCAGTTGTGCAAGCAAGGTCATTGCGGACATTTAAGAGACTACTGGACATGCATATGGTCACAGTAATTTGAGGTTACATACATGCGGATCAGTGGTCGGCACAAAATCTTGGGCTGAAGGGCCTGTTATGTGCAGTACTGTTCAATATTCTATGTTCTATTTAATCCCACTAAGAACCAGTAAAGCAACCACACGCTTTGTTAGCCTACTCTGAGGTTCACAGACAAGTTAGAGCAGTCTAAGCTGTACGGAGGAATGCAGAGTATTGTAGAAAAACCTTTGTCCTCCTCTAATCCGTCAGCATAACGGGTGATCCGGTGAAAATGCCATAATGGCACTTGAGAAAAACGAACAAGATGTGGCAAGAAAATGTCAACATTGGGATAGGCCTCTACAAACATCTCGTCTAATTCTACCATTCATCTCCTCAGGGTCCACGCGCTCATATTCTACTCAATCAGTTAAGATGGAGAATAGAAATAGCAAGGAGTAGCAAAGATGGGGGGGGGGGGGGGGGGGGGGGGGAATGGGTTATATCAATTTCAAAATGGCAATACAAAGATTGGGCATGTTACTAATCGGAAAATTAAACATGCATGCTCTTGGCTACTGCAGTAAAAAATGACAAATTGAAAATTTAATCTGATCAGCTGCAGAGCAATCTCAAACGGATGGGTGAACAGCCAATTGTCTTTGTGCATATTGGCACCAACGATCTAAGTAGATAGCGAGATGAGGTCCTGAAAAATAGAATTAAGATCGCTAGGAGAGAAGATGATGGGGAGGACCTCAAAGGCAGTGATCGCGGTATTACTACCAGTGCAACGTGCTAGCCAGCGTAGAAATGAAAAAAAAGGCAAAATGAACATGTGGCTTGTGAGATGGTGTAGGAGGGAGGGGTTCAGATTTATTGGACATTGGGACCGGTTCTGGGGAAGGTTGTACAATTACAAAAGGTATCTGAACCAGACCTGAACCAATGTCCTTGGGGGAGTTTTTGCGACTGCTGGTTATAAACCAATGTGGCAGGGGACTGGGAACAGGATGAGGAAACAAGAAGGCAGCGAGATTGAGACTGCAGAATGTAAGAATTATGAAGATAGTACTAATAAAGGGAAGAATAGGTAGGGAGCACGTGAGCACAAAAGAACTAGTGGCCTGAAATGCATTAACTTTAATGCAAGGAGTACACAGTGTAAAGCAGACGAATTTAGGGCTTGGATTGGTGCCTGCGAGTATGACATTATTTTCATCACAGAGACTTGTTTGAAGGAATGGCATAACTATTGGCAACTGAATGTTCCAAGACATAGACGTTTCAGAGAGGACAGGGAGGGAAGTAAAAGAGCGGGTGGAGTTGCATTGCTGGTCAGGGATGATATCACGGAAGTGCTAAAGGAGGACACTGTGGTGGTCTTGGGTAGTCAGGCATTATGGGCGAAGCTGAGAAATAGAAAGGGTGCAGTTATATTGTTGGGGCTGTATTACAGATCTGCCAACAGTGAACGTGAGGTAGAAGAACAATTAGGTAAACCGATTATGAGTAGGTGGAGAGGCAATAAGTTAGTGGAGATGGGAGATTTTAATTTTCCCAATATTGCATGGGATACACTTAGCGTCAGATGTCTGGATGAAGTAGAATTTGGACGAAGCATCCAGGAGTGTTTTCTAAAGCAGTATGTAAATAGTCCGACGAGGGAAGGGGCCATAATGGTCCTGGTACTGGGGAACGAGCAAGAACAAGTGGTACAAGATGCAGTGGGGGATTTCTTTGGGAACAGTGACCACAATTCTGTAAGATTTACAATACTCATAGATAAAGAAAAGAGTGGTCCTAAGGGAAGAATGCTAAACTGGGCCAAGGTCAATTATATCAAAATTAGGCAGGACCTGGTTAACGTGGATTGGACACAGCTATTTGAAGCGAAGTCCACATTTGAGATGTGGGAGGCTTTCAAAGAAAGGTTAACGGTAATGCAGGATAGGCATGTCCCGGTGAAGGCAAAGGATGGGAAGGGCAAGATTCGTGAACCGTGGATGACCGGAGAAATTGTACGACTTGACAAGAGGAAAAGGGAAGCGTACACAAGGTCTAGGCAGCTGAGGACAGAACGGGCCCTGGAGGAATATTGGAAGAGGAGGACAAGTCTTAAACAAGTAATCAAGCGGGTAAAAGGGGTCATGAATATGTTGTAGCTATCAGAGTTAAGGAAAATCCCAAAGCATGTTATACTTATATAAAAAGCAAGCGAGTAACTCGAGAAAGGATTGGTCCACTAAAAGGTAAGAACGAAGGCTGTGTGCTGAACCTGAGAGAATGGGGGAGATTTTGATTGATTACTTTGCATCAGAGTCACTGAGGAGAGGAACATGATGTATCTTGCGATTAGAGATGGAAATTTGATTTCTGGATCACGTTGGCATACGTAGGGAAGATGCGTTGGGTATGCTAGAGCTTATTAAAGTGGACAAATCCCCAGGACCAGATGGGATCTATCTCAGGTTCTGAGGAAGGCGAGAGAAGAATTAGCTGGGGTCCTGATAGATATCTTTGTGTCTTCCTTAAATACAGGCAGGTGCGAGAGGACAGGAAGGTTGCTCATGTTGCCCCCCTGTACAAGAAGTATGGATATTCCGGGTGACTACAGACCAGTGAGCCTGACGTCACTGGTGGAGAAGTTGGTTGGAGAGGGTACTGAGAGATATGATCTATTTATATTTGGAAAGGAATGAGCAACATGGTTGTGTTCCGGGGAGATCGTGCCTTACCAACTTGACAGAGTTCTTCGAGGAAGTGACCAAGTTGTTAGGTGAAGGAAAGGCTGTTGATGCCATATACATGGACTTTAGTAAAGCGTTTGATAAGGTTCCCCATTGTGGACTAATAGAAAAAGTGAAATCACATGGTGTGCAGCGTGTACTAGCTAGATGGATAAAGAACAAGTTGAGCAACAGGAGACAGAGAGTAGTAGTTGAGGGGAGCTTCTCAAAATGGAGAAAGGTGACCAGTGGTGTTCCACAGTGGTCACTATTGGGGCTACTGTTGTTTGTAATATACATAAATGGTCTAGAAGAGGGCACTCTTGGTATGATCAGCAAGTTTGAAGATGGCACAAAGAGTGGTGGAGTGGCAGAAAGCATAAGGGACTGTCAGCGAATACAGGAGGATATACATAGACTAGAGAGTTGGGCGGAAAAGTGGCAGATGGCTTTCAATCCAGACAAATGTGAGGTGATGCATTGAGGCAAGTCTAATTCTAGAGCAAATTATGCAATGAATGTAACAGCCTGGAGAAAAGATGATGGGTAGAGAGATCTGGGAGTGCGGGTCCATTGTACTCTGATGTTTGTTGGACAGGTAGATAGAGTGGTCAAGAAGGCATATCGTATGCTTCCTTTTATCGGATGGTTTATTGAGTATAAGAGCTGGCAAATCATGTTAAAATTGTACAAGACATTGGTTCGGCCGCATTTAGAATACTGTGTACAGGTCTGGGGGCCACATTACCAAAAAGTGAAGGACGCTTTGGAAAGGGTGCAAAGAAGGTTTACGAGGATGTTGCCTGGTATGGAAGGCGCTATCTATGAAGATAGGTTGAGTAGGTTAGGTTTATTTTCACTAGAAAGAAAGGAGATTGGGGGGCGAGATTGACGTTTACAAAATCATGAAGGGTATAGACAGTGTGGATAGAGACAAGCTTTTCCCAGGGTGAAGGATTCAATAACGATTGGTCATGCTTTCAAAGTGAGACTTGGAAAGTTTAAGGGGGATACACGTGGTAAGTCCTTCACACAGAGTTTGGAGCGCTTTGCCAACACAGGTGATTTAGGCAGGCACGGTAGATTCATTTAAGATGCGTCTGGACAGATGCTTGAGTAGGTGGGGCGCGGAGAGGTACAGATGCTTGCGAATTGACTGATAGGTTTAGACAGTACATTTGGATCGGCTCAAGCGTGGAGGGCCGAACGGCCTGTTCCTGGGCTGTAAATTTTCTTTGTTCTTTGTTATTTCTTCTATCTGTACATCAGGTTGTTATGGTATTGCAGTCGTTATCAGAACAGCAAATTGAAAACACTGGCGTAATGGTCGTTTTGGTTGGAGTGATAAAGATGTATTGACTTTTTTTACCGATGTCTGACAACAAAACAGTTTTTGTTCTTTTCTTAAAATACTGGTTACAGCGCTCATGCAGGCCCTGAACGTGTGAGGGCAAGTTGGGTTCTTCGAATTGGATAAATGCAGGGAAATGATTAATTTTTTTTTTATTTGTGGAAACATTTTCAGGTGAGTAATATACATGTGTTGCTCCAAAGGGCAAACAGTAAAAAGGAACGATAGCCCAACGATGATTAATGAAAGTTAACGATTATATTAGACCAAAAGAAATGGCTCAGTTTCAACAAAAAATGCAATGAAAGCCATAGATTCATAAAAAATTATAATCCACAAAAGGAGCAGCAATTACATGATGCAAAAGTGAACAAGAATGCAAACTAGCAAGAAACATAAAGCCTGCCAAACAGTTTTTATTGATATTGAAAATAAAATGAAAACAAGTTCAAATGAGGAACAGTGAATGTGCAGTCAGGATAATTTATTGTAGAAAACGTTAGAAATATCAGGAAATTACACAGCTACTTTGTGTCTATCTTCATAAAGTAATATCTAGGCCTCTCCCAGAAGTATCAAATGCCCACGTTACTTGTGTGATGAAAGATTAAAGTCATTTATATCAGTGAAAATGTAGTGTTTGAAAATATAGGTGAGTTGAGCACTGATAGGACTGACACACAGGATGTGATTCATGTATGAATTTCGGAGGAAGCAGCAATAGATATAAGGATGGCATTGCGGACCACTGTGTGATTTTCCCAAACATTGAGCAAAGGCAGGAAGCTATTATAAAGGAATGGAAGTTTCTAAAATTAATCCAACGACCTGACAAGGCAAGAAGCGTGATAGTGGCGAACTACATATCAGTTAACTTAACATACACATTAGGAAATTCGTTGAAATATATTATAAAGCAGGTAACCCCTGATTTTTAGAAACTAAAAAAACAATTTTAAGATATATTAATGCATTAATGGAAAGAATGTTATGATTGACACATTTATGAGATTGTTTGAAGACATTTTTGTAATCACAGACAAATGAAGGCTTTTGCATGGGTATAGTTAAATAGACAGGTAGATTTTCTTTTTTAAAAACGCAGCGACAATTAGTATTTACGATTAAAGTGAAGTAGTGCTTCATATTGAAAAGGAACGACAAGAAGTTCCATCCCACTTTAATGGAATCGGAAGATAAAAGTAAAGACGTCCTACACTCGTTAGAGAGTGTTGGCGAGATGTACCTTGAGGATTGCGTACATTTTTGGAGTTCTAATCTAAGAAGTAGGAAACAATTCTCACCATAGAGAAAACGCAATTGGAATTATTGAGATTAATAAGTAAATTCGTTGAATTGTCTGCTGAGGAAAGCTAACTTGGCAACATACCTCAAAAATTGCCTTAGTGGCAGGAGGCAGAGGGGTTTAAAAGAAGGCTGTTTGTGTGACTGGAGGCCAGTGTCCAGTGGTGTACAACAGGGCTGTTGGTACTATATCCCTTATTATATGTGCCATTCATACATGATTCAGGTGTGAATGCAGGAGGGGGAAAATGACGTTGGGGAGAGTACGATCGTCAAGTTTCTGTTTGGCATATTTTTCGCTGGGTGTATGGCATTGCAGAGGAAGATCTTACGTCACAGGAAGATCAATGGGCGGGAGATTTTAAACCTATTAATTATGACGTGGTGACTTTGGAAGAAGGAACCAGACTGGGGTGTACTAAATGAATGACAGGACATGGGGAAGCTCAGGGAAGGTTCACCACACTTCTCTGAATGTTCTTGATAGAAAAATCGATTATTCCAGAACGCAAAGACGACTGTATACACAGGTATACGCTTATTCGATCAAAGCATAGAGTAAAAGAGCTACACACGTTTTTGGTTAAGCTAATATGTGATAATATGTGCAGTTTTGGTGCCACATTACAGGAAAATTCGATGACGCTGGAGGAGGGTGCAACGAGATTTGCCAGAACGTTCCCTGGGATTGAGGGTATCAACGCATAGAGAAGTTCGGGCTGCTTGGTTTGGAGCCGAGAAAACTGGAGGGGACATAACTCAGAAGACCAAGCTTATGGGGTGCATTATCATGGTGGACAAACAGCAAATCTTGAGTTCAGTCAAAGGGGTAAGAACAAGGGGTAATAAACAGCTTAAGGTTTTCAGATGATTTGAGCATTGATTTTCATTTAGAGGGTTTTGGGGATCTGGAATACATTTCCTGAGAGGCGAGTTACGAATAACCTCGCTACCGTTAAGAACTACTTGGAGCTGTACCGGAACTGCAATAAAATTCATGGCTTTGGTCCTCGTATATCATATAATCTCAACAGTGTGGAAACAGACTGACCCAATAAGTCCATACTGGAACTCTTAAGAATAATCTGCCGAGACCCGTTTCCATTCCCTATTGTTCGACAATAACTGCTGACTAATGCACCTATGGTATGCATCCCTGAACACTACAGGTAACCTAGCATGGTTAAATTACCGAACATGCATAGCTTTGCATTGTGGGAGGAAATTGCAGCACCCAAAGGAAACCTGCACAGACAGTGGGAGAATGTGAAAACTGCACACAGACACGCGCTCAAGAATGGAATTGAAACGGTTCCTGGCCCTGTGACCGCTGGCATTGCTGACCACTGAGCCACTATGCCACGCACTAGGAATTTGGAAGTTATGTGTATGTCTGCTCATCTGTCTTTGTGTTATGTGTTTCAGTGTATTAGTATGTGTACTTCATTGTCTCCATTTCTCTGCAATTGTGTCTCTGCTATTCTGAGAGTGAATCAATTTAAATGGCGATCAAAACGTCTCTCTCTATATCTCTCAAGTGCAATAAAATTAATCTCCAATCTTTTCCAACCTGCTTCACTCAGAGGGTGCTGGATGCAATTGCAGGAGAATTTCACTTAAATATATTCAATCTGCATCACCGGTATTGACCACAGACAAATCATCTCCACTTTCCAGGGAGAGCAGAAACATTTCTCCACATGGACATGCTCCATCTGAAGGGCTTCAGTGTAATGACATTCTTCTCTGCATAAGCCTACTGTTTGATTTTATGTCTGTCTGGGTGTTGATACTGCTGTCAGTTTAAGTAATGCTGTGAGCTGATACCCTCCTTCTTTCCATCTCTGACTGATTCCGTGGCCCTGCTGCTAGTGCTGATATACGTGGTTATATGTTGTGAGCTTGAAACTTGTTCAGGGGTAGGTGCTGTAACAGATATACAGTAAGTGTGAAGGAGCAGAGAGTATACGGCGACTATTATCCTGGCAGAGCAGGGAAGGCTTGTCCTGTATTGCTGGACATTTGTTCAGGCAGCAGAAAGTACACTGTGAGCTCAGACCATGCTCATTACATAGTGTGGTATGGCCACTTCAGAGTAGAGATTCGGTCTGCTCTCTGCTAGCCCATCCAGTAGGATCTCCATGGTACTTTAGACAAATCATGCTGCAATTGCCATTTACATGCCATGTGGAGCATTAACCGTATGAGCAACTCCGAACTGAGCATAGTCAACCAAATTGCCATGTGGTCGATTAGAGACGTGGCCATCGCCAAGTATCACAGAATATCCGGGATATTCGGTTATGGTGAGTATCTGCAAACATGCGGATTTAGAGAATCTCGCTGGCACTGAATGAGAGATGCCATAGGTTGACGTAGATAGTTAAGTTTGAGCATTCAATAAGACGTCACCAGATCACGCACTCGACCTCGGGCAGGCAATCCTTCTATCACAGACAATTACAATGACACTGAGAAAAGTTATCATCAGATTTAGACCAATGAGTTGGAGACTCTGCTGAATCCACACTTACTGACAAAGCTGCACAACAGAAGTTCATTCAAACCTCTCCATCATCCGAACTCACACCTGGATTAGTGTGCACAGTTTTGTTCTCCACACTTGAGAAAGGATGTGCTGGCCCTGGACAGGGTTCAGAGGAAGTTCACGAAGTTTATTTCAGAATTGAGAAGATCAAATTATGAGGATACATTGAATGGAATTTCGACGAATGAGATAAATTATTTCAGAAACATATCAACCTATAAGGGAATAAGTAGGTTAGAAGCAGGTATTTGTTTGCACGTGTGCACGAAACAAGAACTGGGGGCACAGCTTTAAAATATGGGGAAGCAGATTTACGACTGAATTGATAGGGATATCATTGACCCAAATGAATTCCATGCCAAGAGAAATAATCGAGGCCATGTCATTGAATTTTTAAGACATTACAGATTTTTGAACACTTAAGAACTACGTTATGGCGACCAGCCCATATGAGGTGTTGAACCTACTGAAAGATCTCCAATGACCTGATTGAATGGCGGAGCAGTCCCGTTGGGCCAGATGACCTAGTACTGCTCTTATGGCCCAATGTAATAATCTTAATATATAATCTAATTTTTCTTAATGCAAACAACCACTTGAGTCATGTTTGGGGGGGAGATTTCCACCATGATACTGAGTGGATATTACGAAACTCGCCACATAAATGGGGGGGGTCGAAACCTCACAGTGAGAATCACTTTGAATTTCTTACTGCACACCATGCCTAGAGCAATTCCTGTCTTAAGGGAGCTCTTGGAAATAGTCAGCATTCTCAGAATTGGTGCGAGCATTCAAAGTCCATAGTGCATCGAAAAAACCACAGTCTGTGTCGAGCTACCATACAAAGTCTCTAATATTTAGCCTGCATGAGGCAAGCAGGGAGAAACTGTAGCCAACCCCAGACCCGGCTCTAGGCAGGGGCATGGGAATGCTCCTGTGTGGGGATGTTAACAAGCAGGAATTCTTTCTACCTCATGATCAGTGGAGGAGTCCAATGCATCAGACCAAGGCTGGCAGTTGTGAAGTTGCCATCCGTACCCCCCAGGTGAGATCGTTTTAATTCATCTGGATGAATTTACGGTATTGAGCGGAGAACATTGTCCTTCTGCACTCCAACAGCGTAAGTGGAGATCAAGTGTGATTTTCACCACTTCCTTTCAGAAGAAAGAATATGACCCAACGACTTTAACTCAACGTCACCAGAAGCATCGAAAGAATGTCGCCTAATCTGCTGTTAACTTAACCACACCTCACATTGCTCAGATCACACAGAAACAGTTTGGCTTGAGGTTCGATACATCAAGGTGAAACAAACGCTCGTGGGAGTTGTTCATCAGAGTCAGAACTGCAGGACAAATCAGTTTATCAACACGAAATTAATTTTGCAATTACGGACCGAGTTTGCAAATCTCAGCCGATCTAGTAGCATTGTACAAGGAAATCTTGTACAGGGATCTTGGGGACTATGTTCAAAGATCTTTGAAAGTTGCCACTCAGGTGGATAGAGCTTGTAAGAAGGCCTATGGTGTATTAGCGTTCATTAGCAGAGGGATTGAATTCAAGAGTCGTGAAGTGATGTTGCAGCTGTACAGGACCTTGTTTAGGCCATATTTGGAGTACTGTGTGCAGTTCTAGTCGCTTCATTTTAGGAAAGATGTGGAAGCTTTGGAGAGGGTGCAGAGAAGATTTACCAGGATGTTGCCTGGAATGGAGAATAGTTCGTACGAGGATAGGTTGAGAGTACTCGGCCTTTTCTCATTGGAACGGTGAAGGATGAGGAGTGACTTTATAGAGGTTTATAAGATGATCAGAGGAATAGATAGTGTAGACAGTCAGAAACTTTCTTCCCGGGTACAACAGAGTGTTACAAAGGGACATAAATTTAAGGTGAATGGTGGAAGGTATAGGGGGGCGTCAGGAGTAGTTTATTTACCCTGAGGGTGGTGGGGACATGGAATGTGCTGCCTGTGGGAGTGGCAGAGTCAGAATCATTGGTGACCTTTAAGCGGCAATTGGATAGGTACATGGATAGGTGCTTAAGCTAGGACAAATGTTCGGCACAACATCGTGGGCAGAAGGGCCTGTTCTGTGCTGAATTGTTCTATGTTCTATGTTCTATGAAAGCAGAGACAATGTTTCCCATCTGCCGACTCTTCATCAGAGCAGTTTTTATTTCTGATCTTCAGCATCTGGCAGTTGTTTCTTTATTTTAGTCAGGGAAGCGTTTGCTCATTTTTAAACGGAGTTCTTCCATGGATGTCCTTTCTCACACAATGACTTGCGATTCTAACCACTGTTGTGGAAAAATCACCCAATACTCTGTGTAAAATTTAAGGTGAAGGATGGAAGGTATAGGGGGGTGTCAGGAGTAGTTTATTTACCCTGAGAGTGGTGGGGACATGGAATGTGCTGCCTGTGGGAGTGGCAGAGTCAGAATCATTGGTGACCTTTAAGCGGCAATTGGATAGGTACATGGATAGGTGCTTAAGCTAGGACAAATGTTCGGCACAACATCGTGGGCAGAAGGGCCTGTTCTGTGCTGAATTGTTCTATGTTCTATGTTCTATGAAAGCAGAGACAATGTTTCCCATCTGCCGACTCTTCATCAGAGCAGTTTTTATTTCTGATCTTCAGCATCTGGCAGTTGTTTCTTTATTTTAGTCAGGGAAGCGTTTGCTCATTTTTAAACGGAGTTCTTCCATGGATGTCCTTTCTCACACAATGACTTGCGATTCTAACCACTGTTGTGGAAAAATCACCCAATACTCTGTGTAAAATTATCAGGAGATGTGGAAGTTCCTTCATGAAATTAAACTTTAATTGGCAGAAAAATGAAGCCGTGTCAATCTGAAGGCGTTTTTCCTGTTTTGCCACCAATCCTTTGTCTTTCTGCAATTTATACTGTCCTTGTTCCCGGACTTATCTGATAGCATTCGCATACCCAATCATATTGGCTTGCTTTGTCTCTCTAAACTGATCATCGTCTGCAACTCGAGTACTCTACATTCCATTTAACCTATCACAGTACACAATCATCGTGTTCAGTGTTAGCTCATCTATCAGTGATTCAACTAACCTATCACAGTGTACTACTATTATCTGTTTCGGAAGCTCTGTAAAGTGATCCTGCACATGCATTACGACACTAAGTTAACTACATAACTGCCAAATTAACTTTCACACATTTCCTCATTTGAGACCTATAGGCATTATATAGAAAAGAAGTACAATGTGCCAGGATGCATAAAAGCCAAATCGGTAGGGACAGCGACATAAGTGGACAAAACAAAAATCCAGAGTCCACGCCTTAAAGGATTCTCCCTCTTCACGTGGAACCTCTGGGTCAAAACCCATCCCACAATATCTACAACAGGAAAAAAAAGAAAACCCAAAACCCCCGCATAATCTAAACATGCATGCAAACACATGGAATTCAGGTGTCTTCATTCAGACAAGGCTTCAGCACTTTAGCAGACGTCCGATTATAGTAGTAGAGCAGCGGAGCAGCAGTTGAAGAGCGGGATGGACCAGACTCGGCGAGTGCGAAACGGAATTTTTGCGCATCACGACGGATTAAACATAACTCTCGTGAAGCGGTATCACAGAGCAAACGACAAAGTCAACGAACATCAGCACAACATCTGTAACAATTTCAATCTTGGCCAACCAAGCCCCCATACACTAAAAACGTTGTCTAACTAACCAAAACACCAAGGGCTGGACCCCACATTCGCCTTCAGCTCTTTCCATAAATTCCTCACCTGACACAACACAGTGGAAAAAGTTCGCTCCAGCTAATTATTATTGAGTTAAAAAGTACAGTAACGTTTCCCATTCCTCAAACATAACACAGGCACCACCTTTCTCAGTCAACGTCCAGTCCAAGGCCAGCCTATCATGCCATGCCATTCTAATAGTTGAATACACCTGCACACCTAAAATCAATAGGGCATCATTGGTGCAATTGATAAAACTCAGCTGATTGCAATGGATGCAATTCATCCATTCAAAAGTGAACAGTACATCCCAGCCCGCAGCAATCTGATTCCTCACCGCTGACTAACCGATGCCAACAATGTATATTGCCAGATTTTGGACATAGTCCCATCTAGGGCATGGTCAAGTCATTTGGGATAGGCATTGGCACTACCAAGCGAGATCTGCCAGGTCCGCCAAATTGATGGTCCCAAGTCTGCACAAGGGGATAGAGGCTCAGGACTGGACAGGGGGCATCAGTGACCTCCCCTCATACATCCCCAGCAATGCAATCAGGAGAAAATTCACCTTACACAGAAGCATCACCGATCGTCCCCGAGGCGCCATATCCCAGAAAACATCACCCACAGATTGTTCAAAATCAGGAGAAGGAGAAACAAACCCCTGCGGATCCCTTCCGGTCACTGCTGCCCCTTCCCCGCCCTCATGTACCTCAGCACCAGAGCCCTCCTGCGTCTGTGGGTCAGCTTTGGGGCAATGATTGAGATGACACCATATAAATCGACCCTCCACCTGAACGGCAGTGAAATACGTACATATACCTGATCTCCAGGTTTAATTAGACCCATTTCCTTGGCAGACACCGGTACCCTTAGTTTTTCCTGAATGTGGGTGCACTCAGGTATAATAGTTAGCTGTCGCATGTACTGCTTAAGTTCGAGATCCAAGTGTTCCAAAGTAGGTCCGTCATTCTGACCTCTCCAATTGGTCACTGATATGAATCTACTGGTAAGCATTTCAGGCAGCGTCAAGTTAGTCATGCGGTTAGTCTGCATACGGTAGCTCAGCAGTACCAGTGGCAGTGCATCAATCCAGTGAAAATGTATACTTGTGCTAATTTTATTCAACTTAGCTTTTCCTCTTCCATTAACTCATTTCACCATACTTTGTGACTGGTGATGAGACGCACGTCCAAATTTCTGCTGGATCCTCAAATTCTGCAGCATCAATTTAAGCTATCTTTGGATACAAGTAGACTCATTAACTGAACCGACCTCTGATGGCGTGCCAAACCTAGGATTAATCTCAGTTGTTAAGAATTTTTTCCAATGTGCCTGCCCCTGAATCCTTAGATGTGGCTGCTGCTACCCATCTACTAAATCTGTCCATTACCTCCAAGATAGATCTCTTCTTTCTCACCGTCTGCAACATGTCCATATAATCGATCACCAATTGCTTCAATGTTTCATAAGGTACTGTTGTCTGTCCTGTAGGGGCTACTATCTCCGGTCTGTTATTATCTTCAGCACATACGTCGCATATGTGACAATATGAAAGCCTCTGAGGCCTGCAAGTAAGGTGATCAGAAGCCATCCTTCTTTATCTTCATTGTACTTACGCTCATGCACAGTGATCCAAGCCATATGCCTCTGAGATGAGAATGGTCAAGAAAAGGGTTTGTGTCATCCAAAAATCTTCCTCTGTTCATCAAAGGCCTTCTTGGTTTAACCTGCCCACCCCATCCCACTATGTCTCCACAGTATTTGTTCAGCTTAGATTGCTCCACCTTACATCGCAATGATGTCCACTAAGTTCGGCTCCAGATCTAAACTCACCGGTGTCGCTATGAAAACTGAAGTTTATCCAGAGGTCATTCTTGCCACTTCATCTGCTCCCTGATTACCATCAATCTCCATATTACTGTCTTTTTTTGTGCCTTGCACTTTATAATAATTAGTATCAATAACGCAGTCATCAACTCTACAATATGTTGGCAATGTTGTGATGGATTTCCCTTGGTTTTCCTAAAGCCCATAAGCTTCCACAGCGGCCCAAAGAGACGGCAAACCCCATAAGCATAAATTGAAACAGTATAGATATCTGCTTTCTCACATTCCATCAACTCACATGCTGCTGTTAGTGCCTTAAACTCAGCTAGCTGCGTTAGCAAGGTTGTGGACAGGCCTCCAATTTAATTCTGCTAAACAGAGAGTGCTTTTTGCTGCGCGACTGAAAACCATGCATGATTTGCATGATGGGATCTATAACATGAACCATCAACAAAGAGAACATTTTTATCCTCATCAGGCAGCAGCTCAGACCAGAAGTCATCCCTCAATTCAGAGAATGTAGTTATCTTCCCTGCGGAATCATGGGGCTCTCCTTTATGTATTAATGGAATGAAGGCTGCTACGTTCCTTAAAACACATCTGTGTATAATGATATCAGGAAACGTCAATAACATCCGATATTCCCTTACCCTGGTAGGCATCAATAAAAATTACCCTTTTTCTAATAATTCCGCATCCTTGTGGTGCGTGTACAAGATCACAGGCCAGCCCATCGTTACGGAAGATGTGTTTTTGTATATAAAATGAGCCACCGCAACCCCCTGATAACAAGCTGGATATCTCTGAGCCACTTCATCCAAATATCATCAGCGTCCTCAGTTTTGAAACCACTTCAACCTCATTTGGGTTCTGCACCAAGTCTATACACACTTCAACTTTAACAAACTTCATATTTCCAGATTTTCAGACCCCTTGTGCTTTTATTCGCCAAATCACTAATCATTTCTGTACGCTTTACCATGAGCCCCAAATCTTTGGACTGATGTCCCTTATTTCCTAACACTGACACATGGACGGAGTCCCTGGCGCATTTTGACTTATTTGAAATGCTTCTCCCTACTTTCCTATTACTACGCATTCACTCCTTACATGCTGCGGGATGACAAGTTCACAGCGCTACCGCTCCTCTTATTCTTTGCTCTGAGTCTCGTCAAAAATCATGTGCAATGCGGTTCAGGCTTGGATGGCTTAGCTTTAGACAGCAATGCCACAAGATCTTCCTTCCATTTTTCCCAAGTCTCTCAAATGTAACATTTTATGTCTCATATCCAATATACATTGGCATTTCTGGCCTCTTGCAATAACAACTGAGATTTCTTCCTTTCTGCACATAATCCGGTTTGAGTACATTCGAATTTCGAATTTCAATTTACAGCATGACGTCTCTAACGAGCAAATTAATCGGCGCCCCCGAGAGATTAATTAAGTCAAGACCACTGTTTTACTATCCATTTGTAAACTTACTGCAGTTGTAAAACTGTAAGCCTGGATCCTACAGTCTAAATAAATTTTCCAGATATGGGAAGGTACGAGACATGTTGCGGTTGGATGCAAGTACAAGTAGCTAAAGTGTCTATTATCATAGGCGTCAACCATACTTCTCAACTAAGTTGTACAAAAGGATCCTGTTCAGCCTCGAGTGTTGTTCTTTCCAACTCGGGTTCTTGGGGCACATTGAGCACATGCCGTACGGATTAACAGGCCGTTGGGCTAGTAGGCATTTGTAACGGAACAACCGGACGTTTCTGCCTCAGTGGTCTACCCTGGGGCCAAGAAGTCCTGTCCAATATGATCAATCCCTTCTAAAATATTCTGGTTGATAACATCCCCAATACACGTTTTTTTGACTCTCTCTGAGTCTGCCTTCTCACCATCCACTATGCACCCTCCCCCCACCTCTTTGCCCCGTCCGTGGATACCACAGTTCTGTCTGGGCTATTGCTAAATTTCACTTTGCCTTTGATATGGTATCTTTTGAAATATGTGCAAACATGTTTATGATCGGCAAGGGGTTTTCTGGGTGTGAGAGAGTTCTCCCTGGACAGAATTGTTGTTCATTACAGTAGCACGTATCAACTCAGTTGTCACTGGCAACATATTTTTTGTTCTCTCTCTCTCTCTCTCTCTCTCTCTCTCTCTCTCTCTCTCTCTCTCTCTCTTTCCTTGTGGATTCCTCGAGCTGACTTTTGTGTCAACTTTCTTTGCACTTCCTCCTGTTGTTTGGCCAGGTTCATTTTTGTCTTTCTAGTATCATTCAACTGCAAGGATTACATGATCTCTGAATTTCTGGCGGTCCATTGACGTTAGACCCACTACCTATACCTTAGTGCTGACTTAAGGAGGACATTGTCTCGACAACAGCAGTTTGGAACATTGCGGTGAAAAATTGGCTGGCTTCCACATCGTGTTCTATTCAAGCCTCCAACTTTTCAAATCGTTTTCTAGATAGGCTGCTGGGCTTTCAGTATCTCCCAGTGTATAGACTCTCAAAGCTTTGTGATCGATCTTATGTGGATACCAGTCTAAGCCCCTGTCATGCCCTTTGTTTAACGCGGTCAAACCCTAACATCAATCAATGGAGTCTCCACCACATTCTTCGGGCGGGCTCGTCCATCGGCTGTCTTAATTTCTGGATCTCCAGCTTCCGGATTAGCAGTGCCATCAATCCCCCGTAGCCAGCAACTGTACTGTAGTTTTGTCTTCTAAGTCTCTAATTCACTTTCCTGATCCCTCATATAGGCTGGGCAACATATATTTGAGCCCTTCCTCTTCCTGGGTTCCCCAAGAAATGCATTGTGGCTCTGTCCAAGTTTTATGAACAGCAGCATAATTTTCTCCTTGGGCGGACTCTTCACTTTATTAAAATTGGTGCATTCGGATTCCTGTACAGATTCCAATTCTGACTCTACTTTTCTTTCTTCCCATTCTTTCCCGAATTGTTCTGCTCAGACCCATCTTCCTGCCTGTGTTACAGCCTCTGCTCCTCTCCCCTTGTCACTCTTTACCAGTGTCTGCTCAACATTCCTGGAAAGATTAAAATCTGCCTCTTAGTCTCCTTGTTTTCTTAACATTCTTGACGTCTGAATTTCACCTCGTAATCTCTTTTTTCCTGTTGTTAATCTTCTAATTCTGTTTACTTTCTCATCTGTTATGCCTCTCTTTTTATTTGGAATATATTCAGCTCTGGGTAAGCTTCTTCACAATTCAATTCACATTCTAGCTCTACCGTTCTCCTTATTACAGGACACTGTCACATTCTTTTTCCCTGAACAGGGAGGAGCATTTCGTAATTTTAAAAATGGGGCCAAAGGCATGTTTTCTCTTGTTAAGCCTCCGTGTTCAAAGGCTCTTTGTTCTGCTGTAAATATTTGGAGATTTTTTCCTTCAAAGTGTTTGTTCCCTAAAAGTTGTTGTCTGCTCTCTGGCACCAGCCGACCTGCCCCCGCCCCCACCGCCTCCCCCAGTCCTAACTGATGCCGGAAAGACTTTCCTCAATTCTTCTCCGAAATTTCTGAACAGCTTTAAAATTTCTGCTCCGGTTCCCCCTTGAATATTCTCTATTTCGAATTGTCCTTGGGTCTGTAATCATTATTTATCCCTTCCATTTCATCTGTCAAAGGCACCTACTTTTCGCCATTTAGTATTTATATCCGTAGTTGTCTCTTTTTTCCATTTTTTCAAAAATGTTTATAACATAATTTCTCGCCACAGGGGACATATTACAGAATATTCCAACTGCAGTTCCTTTGTTCATCCTGACATTCTGACATATTGATATATTCCATTCTAATCTATTGCATCTCTTGTCACCTTTCATTCCCCTATGCCTTACAAGCCCGGTAGAGCCTTATCAATTTCTATCAGTGTTCCCTAACTCTACAGCTTGCAATCGCCACTTATCAATCTGCCAGCTTCTGAAATTTCTTGGTTTCAAATAATTAATTTAGACAATCTATCCTCGTTCGTTCAGCCTTTACAGACCCCTACTGTTCTTTGGCTGTATTCGCAGGACCTACTAATCATTGATGATTCCTTGAAAAAACCTTGAAGTGAAGCTATCTTAAATTATCATATTGCAAATTAAAATCAAAACACTCTCGTGCTTTGGGGAACAAGACGCAAACGTTCAACCCACCAACACACAATTGTGCATTCAAACCAGATCGTAAATGGTGAAACCTCGAGTCTCTCTCACTCTCTCTCTCACACACACACTCATATACACACTTAAATACAGACGCAGAGTCACACACAGCCCTGCCTTAACAGACACTTTCTTCGTATCTAAAAACGTCAGTCTAACTATCATAAGTACTTTTTTCAGGAAAAATTCAACAGGCATATTGAACTTTAGAGAACTTGGCTATTCTCTAGTATTTTATTTTTAATCATTAGTTATCAAACTGCCAGCATGCAGTTTCATTCAAAATCACTAATGCTAACAACAAAATAGTCTTTCCTTATATGTTCTGAAGGTACAGTCCCCCGGGTTCCCTTCTTTTCCTTTATTCACTCAGGGCGGTATCCACCGAACGACAGACACCTCGTGGACTATTTTCTCAATGTCTTTGCTCTGCGTCAACTCACACCACTGCACAGTTTTCCTGAAGAGTCCTCTGCTTCTCCTCAAAATTTAATTAACCATCCACCTTATGGGTCCTAGGATCGTAGAGAACCTCCATTAGCTTTGCTTACACTTCTGCGTTCTGGAAGACCTACCTTATACATTAGAATGTCGTCCGAATTAACAGCAAAAGGTTTTATTTGTGAATGGCCAGCCCTTTTGTCTGTCTCAGGAGAGTCATCTGTTCAACTGGGAAGTGCCCTGCAGCTGCTGGCTTTTTTCAGAGAGAAAAGTCTCTTGCCATCCCATCTGGCGTGCCAAATGTGTTGTGGGGAATCACCGAATATTCTGACAAAAATTACCAGGAGATGCAGAAAATCTTTCAAGAAATAAACTTCAACTTGCGGAAAAAAAGACTGTAGCAATCAAACGGTATTGGTTTCCTATTAGCCCATCAGTACTTTGTCCTTCTGCAAATTGTACAGTCCTGTTTCCCGCGCTTTTCTGATAGAATGAGCATATTCAATCATACTGGCTTGTTTTGCCTTTCTGAACTAATCATCCTCTGCTACATTGGTTGATAGCATAACACTTAACCTATCGCATTACAGTATCATCGTCTTCAGTATTAGCTAATCGTCACTGATTTTTCTCCTCTATCTCCATGAACTATCAAACTCTGTTACTGGAGCTCGAAAGTATGACCTTGTGCATGCATTACAACACGACGTGAATAACGTAACTGCCAAACTAACATCCATACTAAACTCCAATCCCACAGGCACACAGAAACAGACACAAGCACACACGGACACACGTAGACACACACACATTCACAAACAAACAGACACGTACGCATGATTGGATACACATAGGCGGGCAAACATGGGCACAATACATTGCTTTTCCATCGTGCAATTGAGACAGAAAGACATAAAGTTGGAGCCCCGTTTACTTTCACTCACAACAAGGCCTGCAAATCTCCCCATGCTGGTCCGTTATCCCGCGCATATATAGTGTAAATGTGCTGGTAAATGTGTGTAACATTCCACATGCTGCGCAGAGAGTCCAATTGACTTAGCAATACGACAGCACATTCTGCAGTGATCTCCATGATGGACTGTTTCCTAGTTCCAGTGTATGGTGTCTGGGCTGGTTCTGAAAGGTAATTTACGAATTTGATGCAAGAAATCATTTGGACTGACTTGTCAATGCCTTTATACTAAATTCCGATGCTTGTGAATGAACCCGATAATTTCGAACTCCTCCAGTTAGACTCCACACCTCTGCATTTCCCCCATTTTTGGTGACCTTGCTCTCAATTTATTAGTTGTCTCTTTTTTCGTTACCGTTTACCTTCCATTCCCTATGTGTCTTTACCTGCACTTGTTTTTTTTTGAATATTTCCCTCGTCTATCGGGTTCTAGAATTTTGAAGCATGGAGACAATGCAATGATGTGTGTTGAGCTGTCGTTCACATTCCGGCGTGTCCCATGTGAGGCTTCATGGGGAAGAAGTGGTTTCAGCAGGATGAGCAACTTCTTTGAAACTTGTTCTGTGACTGTACACTGAACGTCTCCAATTGTCTCTCTTAGCTCATTGTCCAGTAAAGAACGCAATATAGCCCCTCCCATATTTTGTTACATTGCCAGACATGCAACTTGTAGCTGACAGGCTTCTGATTGACTCCAGTTATTGAAACCTTAGTGGACGTGCTGGGCATGGGTTGCTGGAATTATGCTGTGACTGGCCTCATGGACACCTGAGGATTTGTTCACCCAAATATGGACTGAGTCTGTGTACTGTAGTTGCAGCATCTGAATCTGCAACAAGAATATAAAATGGAGTCAGGGAGTGAAGAGAGTGGAATCTCTGAACACGCGAATTGTCATGGAGTTATATACACAGTACAGCAGAGCACAATAATAGAGAATCTGATTCAATTTGAGCATGCCGGCCACATTCTCTGCTCTGGCTTAGACGAATTTGCTGTCGTTTGGCTTGTATTCCGGTATAACCTTTCTGTTCATTTTCCCATCCCTGTGCCTTTTAAATGTTGGAACTGTTCACACGTCTGCAAACTTATTGACCTTGTCTCCTATATTCACGTCCGAATCATTCATGTAAATGACAAAATTCTGTGCCCTCAGCACCTATCTTTGTGGCATATCGCTAGTCACATGTCTCCAGTGCGAAATTTCGACAACAACCTCTGTCTCCTACCCGGGTAGCTGGAGAATCGACGTTTAGGAAAGAAGCCCATCATTTGGAGAGAATGCAGTATTGCCTGAACGCTTTGCTTTCCCAGAAATACACTGTCGACTCTGATATCCAGCATTTCAAAGGCCTCGCTTTCTCCTCTGCATGCTACGGTTAAGCCAATTTTATTCAAATGGCTAGTTCTCCCGACATCCCATGTGATCCATCCTTGATAACCAGTCTGCCATGTGGAATCATGTTGGATGTCTTACTGAACATCGTACAGATGGAGGTCACATCTGAGAGAAAGAGGGACAAAGGAAGTGTGCGTGTGTCCGTTTGTACTTGAGAGAGGGTGTGCGTGTGCATTTGTCTGCATATGTCTGTATGTGAAAAAGAGACACAGTGTGTCCTTTAGGGTGGGTGCATATATGGGTCTGCGAGAGCGTGTTTGTATATGTTTCTGTTTCTGAGAGCGACAGTGTGTGTACGAAAGAGAGAGTGGGTCTGTTTGTATGAGAGAGAGAACGTGTGTGTGTCAATAATTGCATTTGTTGGTCTGTGCATGCATACATTTCTGCACATGTGCTTCTGGGAGAAAGGGTTTGTGTGTGTGATAGACACCTGGTTTATGTGTCTGAGAAATCCGGTGTGTTTTGTACCAGTGTGACGGTGTGTGCTCGTTAGTTTTTGTGTGTGTATACATGTGCGTGTGTGTGAAATAGACCTCGTTTTTCTGTGTGTGTGAGAGTGAGACAGACTATGTGTGGGGTGTGTGTCTGTATGCGTGTGCATCTGTGCGTTTTTGTGTGTATCTGCATACGTGTGTGTGGGTGTGCATGTGTGTGTGTGAACTCATTTGTGTGTTGTGTGCAAATCCTGCACTTGTTTGTTCATCCACATGCAATCCCTCACAGTTATCTGAATTAAATTGCACTTGCAATTCCTTGGCCCACCTGTCCAATCGGTGAAGACTGGATTACACTCTCTGATAATCTTCTTTTATTCATATGCAAATGTTTTCTGTGAAAAGCGAGCAACAGTGGACACAACACTTGTCTTTGTGGCACTCCGCTTGTCAGAGGCTTCCCGTTGGAACAACAGCCCTCTACCATCATATTTTGTCTCCTAAAACCGAGCATTTTTAATGCAATTGATTAGCTCTTCCTGATCCCATATCATCTACTACCTCTAAGCAATGTCCCATGCGGAACTTTTTCGAGCGCCTTGCTGATGTCAATGTAGACAACCACTCCAATCTGCTTTTGTCTCTCTCTCAGGCACTTCAGCATAAACTCAATGAAGTTTGCGAAAACCAAGGTACTTATCTCAGTTCAGTCCTTAACACTCCAAATGCATCTAATTCCTGTATCTCAGAATTCCCTCCAGCAAAAAAAAAACACCATTGATAGCAAGGATATTGGACTTTAACTCGCTGGCTTTCCCTTGCATACTTTCTAAAATAATGGCACAATATTAGTCACTATGCAATCTTCCAGCACATCCCTCCAGGCTGTCAATGATGCTCATTCATCTGCTGGATGCACGACAATTTCTTCTTTGATTTCGCACAATGGGATTCACTTGATGACTTCACCAGGAATGCAAATCCTTCAGCAGCACTTTTCATTATTTATTTTCCCAAAGTTGCCGAGCTTCAATGTCTTTCTCCCCAGTAAATGTTATCACAAAATATTCCTTTGTTATTTCACAATCTACTCTGTTTATGCACATGCATGGCATCTCTCCTAAGTTCCCCTTTTACCAATAATCCATTTGTTGAATTCCATTGCATTTCCCTTTAACTTGTTTGCCAAAGCGATCTCATGTCCACTTTCTGACCTCCTCATTTCCATCTTAAGTATCTTCCTTGACCGTTTAAGTTCCTCCAGGTATCAACCCACGTCCTCAGTTTTTCTTGACCAGAGTTTCAACATCTTTCGTGAACCAGTGTTCCCTATTCCTGCCAGAACAGAACAGATACATGCTAATTCTCGTCTTTCATATCTCTCTGTTGTCATGACTTGTCAGATCAGCCTTCATCTGCAAGACACTTTCCCCATTAACTTTTGAAACTTCCTGCCCAATACTGTCAAAGTTGACCTAGCTGCAATTCATAACTTAGCTTGTGAGCAGGATGTAAACTTTTTGCATCACTTAAAATATAGAAAGGTGCAGCAGTGTACAAGCCCATCATCCCACGATGTTGTGCCGAACAGTGATCTGAACCAAAGATCCATCTAACATGCACACAATGAAATTATTGCCGTCTTTGTGCTTGTTCAGCAGTAACTTAAATGCCCCTAAGTGTCTGACTCTTCTACAACCATTGGCAATGCATTCCACGCACTACCATTACATTTGCTGATTAAGCTACCTCTGATACCTCGCGAATGTCTTCCTCCAATCATTTTAAAATTCAACTCCAGGAGACAGCTATTTCCGCCGTAGGGAAATGTCTCTAGCTCTCTACGCTATCTGTCTCTCATTATCTTGTTTGCCTCTATCAAGTCATCTCTCTTCCTTCTTCCTTCCACTGTCAAAAGACCTCGCACATATACGCTCTTATCAGAAGGCCAGTCCTTCAATCCAGGCAGCATCCTTGTAAATCCTTGATAATGAAACGACCAGACCTGGACACAACATTGTACTTATGGTCTGAAAAGAGTTTTATTGAGCTGGAGGAAAACCTGGCAACTTTTCAGCGTAATAGCCCTGTTACAGAAAGCCAACGGGTCATACTCCTTCTTCGCAACGCCATCAAACTGGGTGGCAAATTTAGGGATCTATCTGCGTCATCCCCAAATCGCCCTCCACACAGCCCAGAATCCTACCTTTAAACCAGCATTAAGATTTCATATTCGACCTTCCAAAATGAATCAAATCACATTTGTCCAGTTTGAACACCATCTGCCACTGCCCAGACCAGTTGTGAATTCTGTCAACGTCTTGATGTGACCTGTATCAGCCCTCGACACTACCTACACTATCACAGATCTTAGTGTCATTGGCAAACTCACTAATGCACCCTTCCACTTCTTTATCCAAATCTTTCGTATAAAGTGATTGTTCCTTATCTGTATCTGAATTACATCCCTACTGCCTCAGCAGACAACCCTTACTCAACAATCATCTTTTCTACAACTGTGCTACACTGTCTAATTAAGTGTTTATCCCCCTCCTCTTTTCAACTACCCCTGTTCTTTTTAAAGTGATTTAAGACCGGAAGATCCCGCAACCATGTCTATCCTGATAAAATCAATGACTCCATTATCGTCACAACATTTTTGTTGCAAGTACTAATCCATGCTCTCAGTTCATCACTCTTATTCCTGAACTCCTTGCATTGAAACAGATAAACGTCAACCCACCCCTTTGGCCTACCAACTGAATATAGTTCCTGACAGATTCTCTGCATTCTGTTTCTGCATGTTCAACAACTACCGTCTCCTCAGATCTGTAGCACTTGTTCCCATTTCCGTGCCAAATGAGCATAGCTCTCCCAAGTGCTCCTGCAAATTTCCCGCTCATAATATGAGTGTCTGTCCTGTTTATGCGAAAGTCATATACCCAATGTGCTGTTCTCACTTTCCCCAGAAGGTAGCACAAAGATGTGGTATCAGAAGCCCTCCCTCTTGCAACAGCCGTGTAGCCACGTGTTTCATTGTGAACTTTCTCCCTGTTCCTCAGCTCACTATCACGGGGCACCGTAGTAGTCCAGAGATTTATACTCTGCTCTTCCTGCTTTTTAGCCTACAGTCTAACACCGCGAAATCACATGTGAGACCCTCAACCCTTTTCATCCGAGTCAATGTGAACCACAACTTCTGGTTGTTTGTGATGCCCCCACAGCATCCTGCAGACTCGATCAGAGCCACCCTGATGGCTGGCACCTGGGAGGCGCCATTCATTCGCAGAGTCTTGTACAGAAACACAAAATCCCCTGCTCGATGCTATAATTGTTGAGTATCCTACCATGAGCGCAATTTTATTCTCTCACCTCTTCTTTTCTGACACACAAAGCCAGGTTCAGTGCCAGAGACATGGCCACGGTGGGTTTCCCCTCTTAGGTCGTCTCCCCCAAAAGGGTGTCCTAACCTGTCTACTTATTCTTGAGGCGAAGAAGCAAAGGGAATCCCTGCAATGTCTGCCTGTTCTCTTTCCGTCCAGTGACTGTAATCCAACTCTGCGTTTCCTGTACCAAACGTGAGAATAGCTCCTTGTACCACCTATCTATTACCCTCTCCGCATTCCGAATTTTTAGAAGTTCATCCAGCTCCAGTTCCAATTTCCTTACGTGGTTTATCAGATGCTGGGGTTTGGTGACTTCCTGCAGGTGAAGCTAGTGGCAGAACGAGCAATGATTCTTAACTCTCACATTCTCCAGGAGGAGCACGCAAATGCCAAAACATCCATTCCCACTGTTCTGAATTCCCGAAGACACAACTGGAAAAGACATTAAACTTTTCGAATGGGCGCAAAGAACCTGTTTTATTTTTGTTGAGAAGAGGAGGATGGGTTGAAGACACTGCCAAAGTAGTGTTTCTGATAAAGCAACCGGCCAAAAATATTATCTCAGTTACTCAACAGTCGCCTGCTCAGCATGCACTTCGGCTGTAGACGAAATAAGGTTTTAAAGGAGGAATTTAACTTCTTGGCAGCTTCCTCATACTCGCTTTCACTGTTTCCGCTGCTGCTGCAAAAATTGATGCCGCTGATTGCACAAGGTAATTGAAAAGAAGACATTTATCTGCCCGGGGTCCTGGATCTCTTTGCTCCCACTGCAGCTGCAAGCATTGAGCTGCCACGGGAGCACAGAGACTGAGGACTGGGCGCTGCCAGAAAAGTACATTGCTCCTATGTAAAAAAAAAGTCTTGCCTATATTTGTTTTAAAACTAAAAACGTACGATCAATGGTTCCAAAGTTTTCCCCCGCAAACAACTCAGTTGCTTATCCTGCGTTATACCAGGAACTTTCTTACTGAATAGGCATGGCAGGCTTAATGGGCTGAATGATATACCTCTGGGAGAAGTACCAGGATTTTATTCAGAGTGAATCTGGGTTTGCAACATCATCAATGTCTATTCAAAAACTTCAAAGAGGGAGTGCTCTGAAAAGGGGGCTGTCTCATTCGCAGCCCTAGTTTTCCAAGAAATTTTTCAAACCATTGTTGTCTTTATTTGTTATGTTGACTAGTGAAGGAACAATCGGACATTGACATGCCTCTTATTCTTCGATCTGCTTCCCTAGTTTTAATCTCCCATGCAAGTGTAAACATCTATCCGGCACACAACTGATACACACTCTTCAAGGTCTCACTGACCATCTGTTATTATCAGGCCAAATCTGCTAACCACCCATAAATCTTCACGAACAATTATATCTTGCATTTTTCAATTAAGGCGATGAAAACATCACGTAGTGCATCAGGTGTAGTCTGAGTAATACCCTGCGTACATGCAGCAAAATCTTCCAATTATTATACTAATGCAGTTTGCCAAAAAAAATGCATGTGCCTTCCTGATCACTTGCTGCAGATGTACACTAATTTGCCTGAACCGCCTGGCTGGACATTGAATTTCCTTCTGTACTGAGTTCTGCAAACTCTCACCTTGTACGTGTAACTTTGTCATTCTGTCAAGTCACAAATTTCCTAGAATCCACATGACACTCTTTCTGATCAAAGTTTTCTCACTGAGCTTCCTTGTCTATATTTCCATTGCAGACGCTCTTTCTCTGCTGACAGCTTATTAAATTACTATTTTGTGGATGGGCTGCATGAGATCCAATTAATTCCGTACCCTCTTTCATAGGACTAATATAGATTTTTGTCACAAATGACCACACATGGAACCCAGAGGCACTACGCTCATTGCAGCTTTGTAACTTGAAAATAATAAAAACAAATCTCTACTACCTATTTCCTTTTAGCTAACTAGGGCTCCCCTGTTATTGTGAAGTTGCCAGAGAGATTGAATGTTCTCTTGCTGTGCTGTATAATTACACAAAGGTCTAATTCACTTCAGTCTATTCCTGTGTAAGTCCTTAAGGGGTAGAATGGTCTCTGTGTCACATTGTAACTAAACGCAGTGGCTGAATGGGATCACCCTTAACCTCTGTAACAGCGTTGAGGTTTTTAATGAGAGGGCAACACATGGGTTGGGAGAAGACATTGACCAATCGGTCCCACGAGCCTCCTTCACCACTCTGGGTGCTCATTATGGCTGAACATCCCTTTCCTGTTTTTTTCCAAATAACTGTTGAGCCTGTTTTCCTTCAAATGCCAGTAGAACTCAGCCTTGAAGTTCATGAATGACTCAGTCTTCCCACTTCGCTGGGGATGAAGACATCACTGATAACTTAACCCAAAGAGAAAAGGGACAACCTTGTCACAATGAGGGACTTTTGTGAAAGTGAGCTAACGGCAGAACTCTCCACTTTTTTGAAACAGAAGGAGATAACAATTAGGAAAATACAGGCCATTAGTCCCCTGAATTCAGTAACACATTATCTTTCACTCTTCAATCAGGTATGAGGCAACCTCACCCTACAAGGCTCGGCAAGTTGCCTCAGTGATTAGCACTACCGGCAAACACTGTCATGGACCCTGGTTCGATTCCAGACTCGGGAGACTGTCGGCCTGAAGTTCCACATTCACCCCGTATCTGCGCGATTTTGCTCTGGCTACTCTGCTTCCTCCCACAATCCAAAGAAATATGGATTAAATGAACAGCCCTTGTTAAATTGCCCATCATGTTCAGGTATGTACACCAGTTAAGCAAAATGTCAGGAACGGGACACTCTTCAGTGGCTCAGTGTGGATTTATTGGACCATATGGCCTGTTTCTACAACAACATCAGATTTCCAAATCACTTCAAAATATATCTTGACATCAAGAGATGATTTGAAAAAAGATCAGAATTTATTCATTTTGTGCAGCAGGTCTGCTCTGCTGTTCGATCATGGCAAATATGTTCGTCAACACCATTCCCCTATTTTCTCCCCATAACACACGATGACCTTTCACATCAACAGCTTCCCTATCTCTGTTCGAAAAAAAACTAATGTATGTTCAGGTGGGTGTGTGTATTTTTGGTTCTGTGTCTGTGTATCTTAATCTATGCTGGTCTGTGCTTTTCTCTGTGTGCTCCAGCGTGTATGTGTTATGGTTGTGTGTTTTGCATCTGTGTTTTGCTAAATCAATGCATATGTTTCTGTGAGTGTAAAAATATGGACATCCCTGAGTCACTTTATCGAACCTGGTGCAATATTATGCAATAGGTTGCTTAGCTCTCCCTACACCTGACTTTTGTGCAAGTACTACGGCAGCATAGTCTTCCTGTTTGTTTGACACGTAAAGTTGGAAATGTTTCTCATAGTTAGGCACAGCTAACGCCAGGGCTGATTGAAACGCCTATATAAAGGTGTTGAAAGCTGCTGTAGCATCGTCAGTCAGTCCAATCTTCTGACTTGTATGCCCTGCCTCGTTCATTCTTTTCATTAGGGGATTTTAGGTCTATTGCCCAATCCAATCTGAACTAAATCTCGCCACCGCCAACTCACAATTTCTGATCCTCCCTGAATTTGCCTTCTCACCATAATCTTTGGCCTCCTTACCTCTTTGTACTCTTCAAAGTTTGTAAGAAGATTTATAGCTCGGGTGCTCCTTGTTGTCCTTCTGTTCGCCGAGCTGGGAATTTGTGTTGCAGACGTTTCGTCCCCTGTCTAGGTGACATCCTCAGTCCGTATACTCTTCTGGAAAACCCCAGTTCAGTCTAGGTTGTTACTTTTATGTTGCCCTTGGGATGGCATCTGTAGAAAAGTGCCCCCAAACACATTTATTGTGCTGTTCCAGCACTGGCCAGATGGTGGCAAACATTTTACCCCGGCTGCGTACTTCATTTAAATCTGTCGTGCCATTCACCTCAGTTGTCTCTGGCAACATCGTTCTGCCTTTGTCTCTCTTTGTAAGTTCCTCCAGCTGCATTTGTGCCAAATTTATAAGCAAAGTCTCTGTTAATCGGCCAACTTCATTCAGCCTTTCGGTATCCATTCACTGCATGGTTGATGTGATCTCTGAATTCCTGGCGGATCATTCACGTAGACCCATGACCTCCTCAAGTTTTGATTTGACAGGAGGAAGCATTGCGTCGACAATAGCAATCCGGTACATTGTGGTCAATAGTTGAAGACGTTCCACGCCTTGTTCTGTTTAAAGTGTCCACCTTTTCAACTGGATTTCTAGATTGACGGCTACGTTAAAATTTTCCATCAGTGCATCACCTCTAAACGTTTTGGGTTCGAACTTAAGTGGGCAACAGTACATAATTGTCTGCCATACATTTTGTCTTACTCGATTAATCCCAGCACCGTCAATCATCAGATTGTCCACCACATTCTTTAGACGAGCTTGGTCCATTACCTGTCTTAATTTTGGGACGACCACCTCCTTTATTAGCTGTGCCTTCAAATCCCCCACAGCTCATCTTCAAAGACTCCAATCTACTTTCCTGCTCCATCATGTTAACTGTGTCACATATGTTTTCAGCCCTTCCTGATCCTGTGTTCCCCAAGGAAAGAATTGTGGTTATCTCCTCCCTTTTGGAGGAGGAGACGCCCCTCTCCGTTGTGGCGTCTTTCTCTTTATTAAAATTGCTGCATTGTTAATTCTCATCAGATTCCAAATCTGACTCTACTTCTACTTCCTCTCATTCTTTTCTGACTAGTTCTGCATCCTGCGCTCTCTTCCCCCATCACTCTCCCTATCACTCTCTGTCTGTCGGTGCTCAAAATTCCTGCAATGACTTAGATATGACTCACATTTTCTTTTTGCTATTGGTGTGGGTAACGTCGAAATTTCACCTTGCAATCTCTCTGGTTTCTGTTGCCTAGCTTCTAATGCTTCTTGCCTCCTGTCCTGTTCTGCCTCTAGGCTCATTATTAATATATTCAGTTCTTCATCAGCTTCTTCCCAATTCGATTCTCCCTCTATGTCCACCGTCCCCCTTAGTACAATGTACTGTGTCACATACTCTTTGCCTGAATAGGGAGCGGATTTTCCAATTTCTTAAATCGGGATACATAAATGTTTTTCTCTTGCTGAGCTTACATTTCTAAAGTGTCTTTGTTCTCCTCTGAACACGTGGAGATTTTCTCCTCTGGAGTTTTTGATTCCAAAAGCTGTTTGTTTTGATCTATGGCAACCCCACCAAAACACATCTTGTAGTAACTGGTGCCTGAAACACTTTACTCAATTCTTCAACCTCAATTCTAAGAAAAAGCTTTACGATGTCTGCCTCCTGTTCCCCTTTCTGTATTATCTTTTTAAATTTATCTTTAGATCAGTGGTTCTTAGTTAACCCTTCCATTACATCACGCATGTTTCAGTCAAAGGTACTGTCTTTTGGTCATTTATTCAGTGAGCTCTTAATTCTTTTTCCACATTTTTCAGAAATTTTGTGATATTATTTCATGATACGTGGAATTTCTTATTCAATATTTCAACTGCAGTCCCTTCATCGATCGTTAAAATTACGTCAGTACAATTATAATGTAGTCATTGCTTTCAAATTCACGGTTTGGAAAATTTGTGTATTCTCTGCCATTTTATTTTTAATTGTCTCTTACCGGTTTGCCAGCTTTCAGTTTCACTCACCATGAATAATAAGAACAATAAAACATTCTTTCTTTCTATGTTCTGTGCGTGTAGTACCTTGTTATTTTTTCTCAGGTCAGTATTCACTGAACGTTCTGTCCTGCCTGTACACTCCCTTCTTCTTTCTTAGGTCGGTTTTCCGCAGGGACATACTTGCACCTCGTGGAATTTTATCTCAGTCAATATCTTTGTTCTTCACCTACTCATTCCTCTGCACGGTTTTCCATAACGATCATCTGCGTCTCCCAAAACCTTAACTCACCATCTACCTGATATTTCTTTGGATCGGAGAAACCCTTGGGCGTTTGCTTGCACTTCTGCGTTCCCGAAGAACGCCTTTACTTGGAAGAATATAGTCCAAATTAGCAGCAAAACGATTAAATATTCTGTAGGTGGTCAAGTATTTATGCTGTCAATCTCAGTAGTGTCATCAGTTAAACTGGAAAGTACCCTGCAGCTGCTGCCTCTATTCAGAATGAGTCTCCCTTTCCAAAGCTGCTCGCAGTGTTGAACTTGCTTTGGAAAGATCACCCAATTCGCTGCAAAAACTAGCAGTTGATAGAGAAAATCATTCATAAAGTTAAATGGTTATTTAGAAATACAATCTGTGACAATGAGAAAATATATTTTCTGTCTGTCCTCCCCCAACCTGGAGCCTCTCCATTTGATAAATTTATAATTCCAGTGCTACTCTGTAAGCATTAGCATAAGCAATCATACTAGGTTGCGTTGTCTTTTTAAACTTATCGTCTTCTGCCACACTGATCTACTTCTGACACTTGCCCTATCACATTATATCACCGTCATCTTTAGCATTAGTTCATCTATTACGTTATTTAATTAGCCCATCATAGTTTGCGACCATTATCTGTTACCAGAATCCTGTGCGTGCATTGCACCACTACTTTAACTGCATAAATGCCAAATTAACTTCCAAATATTCCAAACATGCTGACCAAAGAACTCGTTGGGGCTTATGCTGACTGAGTTTTCTTTTGGGGGGTTATTCATTTGTACGAAGTGGGCTTCGTTATCTGGCCTGTATTTATTACACATTACAAATTGGCTTTCACAGATAGGGTTAAATTTCCTTCTTGCACACTCGCAGTCAACCTTCTGTGGGTTGATCCACAGTGCCATTAGAGAAAAATCTCCAGGATTTTGACACAGCAACAGTGACGGAATTGTTACATATTTACAAGTCAGGATGGGGAGTGCCTTGAAGGGGTACTTGAAGATTATGGGGTTCCCAGATGTCATTTGCACATGTCCTTCTGGATGGAAGCGATCCTGCGTTTCGAAGTTGATGTCTGAGGATTGTTGGTTCATTTCTCCAGTGTATATTCAAAACAGTACACACTGCTACTACTGAACGTCGTGTTGGATGGAGTGATGTTTTAAACTGTGGTTGCAATGAAGCGGTCTGCTCTGTCATGAATAGTGGAAAGCGTGTTGAGTTTTGTTGGACTGCACTCATCTAGGCGAGTGGGGGGTATTCCATTACCGCTTTGACTTGTGCTTTGTGGATGTTGGATAAAAGTTAAAGAGTCAGGAGGTGAGGTAGTCCTCATAGCATCATAAACCACTAATGTGTTCTTGCAGTCACTGTGTTCATGTGGCGAGTCTGGTTGAGTACTGTTCAATGATAACCACTTGGATACTAACACTGGGGATGTTAGTGAATGTCGAGGCGTAGTGATGAGATTGTCCAATCTTGGTGATGATCATAGAATAATATGTGTGGTCCGCAAATGTTACTGCCACTTCTGTGCCCAAGCCTGAATATTGCCCATGTCTTGCTGGATCTGGACATGAAAAGCATCAACGGCAGAGGAGTCGCAGATGGCTCTGATGATTAGACGATTTTCGGTGACACCCCCTCCCTCAATTCTGGTCTTATGATTGAGGCAACGACATTGATGAAATAGCAGAAGATGGTTCGCACTAGGGCGCTATTCTGAGGAACTTCTATTACGATGAATGACCTCCAAAAACCACAACCATCTTCCCATGGGTCACGTATGAAACTAAACACTGCAGATATTGCCCCTTGATGCACATGGTCACCAATTTTGCCGGAGCTCCCGGATGACACACAGGATTTCGTGATGTCTTGATATCAAGGGCTGTCACTCTCATCTCACTCTGGAATTCAGCTCTTTGGGCCAAGTTTGTCGCAAGGGATCGATGCAGTCAACACTATCAGAAAGATGACTTCAGCAAGATCCCCTCCGTGGACAAACTGTCACCTGCACTATCATCTTTGGCATAGTTTCAAGGAATATTTCTCTGTATGGGTTTCTGTCTTTCCCTCCTCCTCTTCATGCCAAAAAAAAACAAATTGAAGTACTGGAGAGAATTGGTATTCCAATATTTGTTGGTAACAAATTAAGAAGTTAGGCAATGTTACGAGATGATTCGGAAAGCAGCGGCTCAGCAAGGAAAGGTAAGCTCAGATAAATTCCTTTTAATTTCATCTAGACTCTTAGAATAGTTAGGATAGCAGTCAGGGCTTTCATATGTTCATCCTGTCAGATAGGGGAGCTCAGAAAGACTTGCATCATCCTGATGACTACAGTCACGGGACGTTCAGCCAACTGCTGCTCTTGGGATACCGTGTTAAAGAGCTTGAGCTGGACCTACTCAGGATCAACGGAGATACTCAGCACTTCAAAGACATGAGTTTTAGTGAGTGGTAACTGCTAAGTCAGAGAGTAGCTGGGGTACCACGAGGAAAGTCAAAGCGTGCAGGCAGAGAATGTAGCAATCGCCTGTGTCCGTTCCACTCAATGTCTTGTTCTATCCTAACCAATCTCTTCAACTTATTATGTCTAATTACTGTATCTCCTTAGAGCCTCGCACTTCCCTACATGCTGTTCAGGATTCTATTCCAATTGTTGTAATATTTTGGGGGCTAAGACGGTTTGGCAAAGCAGCAGGAGCCATTTCGATATCACTACGAGTATTCGAAGTCACAGCAGCAAAGGGTAAAGTAAACAGGATCTTAATGATTGGAGACTCAATAATTAGATGGCAGACAGAAGATTCCGCTACTGCAAAAGGGAATCCAGAGTGGTGTATTGCACACCGATTGCCAGTCTAGAATGGCTCAGAATGACTGCAGTACGTTCTCAAGGTGTAACCTGAGCAGCAAGAAAAGATTATGCATGCTGGAAAAAAATGACAGAGGTAAAAATAAAAGAAGAGTAAACGCAGAGTGTTTATCGAGGGCTTTGGAAAAAAATGTTTAAAACCAGAACCTCGTCGGTGGTACTCTCCAGAATTCATGCATTGTCAAGTGTAGTTATGGTAAGACCAGACTTATATCACAAGTGAATGCTTGTCTCTTGATTTGGCGTAGGAGTTAGGAGTTCAGATTTTTAAATCATTGGGATCTTTTCTGGGGCAGAGTTAACCCGTTCAAGAGGAACGGGTTGCAGCTGAATTGGAGTGGGACCAATATCGTGGTGGCTAGGATGAGTGGTGCTGCAAAATCGGTATTATCTAGATTCGCATTGGAATGGAATCCTTAACAGCATGTAGGGAAGTGCGAGGCTGTAAGGAGATATAGTAATTAGACATAATAAGTTGAAGAGATGGGTTAGGATAGAACAAGACATGGAGTAAAGAATGCCTATTCTTTAATTTATTTTTCTTTACTGCAAGAGTGCTGACAGTTAAGGCTGAGGAACTCAGGTCGTGGACGGATACTTGGGACGGAGATGTCATAGCCATTACAGAAACATGGTTCTGGGAGGGATAGTACTGGAAGCTGCAAGTGCCAAGTTATCGCTGCTTGAGGCGAACAGAAGTGTTTTAAAGAGGGGGTTTGTCGTAGCATTGTTTGATTAAGGTGAAGATCACAGCAGTAATCAGAAATGAATTAAAAGATGCATCATCGAGTTCGACTTTGTGCGCGGAAAAAAGATATAAGAAGGGTATGGTGATGTTACTGATGCTGTATTGTAGCCCCCCTAATAGCCAACTGGAATGATAGAAACCGACATGCAGGGAGGGTGAGCGATCATCAGAAGCACCAGTGTTGTCATAATGGGGGTTTTCTTCTTCTTTCTAACATAGACTTGGATTGACAGATCGTTATGGGCTTATATGGGCTGGAATTTGTAAGTGCATTGAGCAAAAGAGCATTATGTTCAGGGTACTATTTCGGAATAGCAAAATTCAACAATCTCTTAAGACATAGGACAGGATAGCAGACGGCAGTGGCAATGGTGGAGCACACAACGGTACAAGCGACCATCGTTCTTCTAATTTTAAAGTAGTTTCGAAGAGGGACAAAACTGGTCGGGGCAGTATCCCAGTTGAAGAAAATACGTTTGTGTACTTGTCTACTGAAGTAGTGTGGGATGAGATAAGAAAGGAACTTAAAGGTTAGACTGACAGAATTTTCGATACAACACCAAATAATTCCAGAGATGTCGAGGATAGGGACGAGATGACAGGATAATATTTAGGGGAACGTTAAGTTTCCATATATTAACTGGGAATACTACAGTTCAAGAACTTGATCTGTCAGTTTTTGTCCAACGTGCAGAGGAGGATTTCCTGACACAGTATGTTGTCAGGTCAACAACGGGCGAGACTATTTATTTTCGGTACTGGGTTTTGAACGCGGCCATGTGCTTGGTTTGGACGCAGGTGAACACTTTTGTTCTCGTGGTCATAATTTGGTTATGATTGCTTTCATAATGGGAAGGGACAGGTATATACAGCAGGGCAAGATTTATAGCTGGGGGGAAGGCAATTACAATGCGATTAGGCAAGATTAAGGATGATCAGGATGTAGAGGGAAACTGCTGGGAATGAACAAACTCGAAATGCGTAGTTTATTCAAGTAACAGCTCCTGTGGGTCCGTGATAATTATGCACTGGTCAGGTGGGAGAAAGTTGTCAAGCACAGGAGCCGTAGTTTAAGAAGGAAGTTGAACCTGTTGTCAAAAGTAAGATAGAGGCTGACATTAGGATTAGATGTAATGGTTCAGTTGGGGCGCTTTAGAGTTTCAAACTAACCAGGATAGACCAAACGAATGAACTAAAAAGAAACAGAAGTGGAGATGAGAAGTAATTGGCGGATAGAGAAGTGATTGCTGGGCCTCTTGCTGAGTTATTTGTATAATCGATAGTCACAGGTGAGGTTCCGGAAGACTGGAGTTTGGAAAACGTGGTGCCACTCCTTAAGAAGGGCGGTAAAGACAAGCCAGGGAACTGTAAACGGATGAGTCTGACCTCGGTGGTGGACAAGTTGTTGGATGGAATCCTGAGGGATAGGATGTACATGTATTTGGAAAGGCAAGGACTGATTAGGGAGAGTCCACATGGTTTTGTGCGTGGGAAATCATGTCTCACAAACTTGATTGAGTTTGTTGAAGAAGTATCAAAGAAGATTGATGAAGGCAGAGCAGTAGATGTGATCTATATGGACTTCAGTAAGGTGTTCGACAAGGTTCCCCATGGAGACTGATTAGCAAGGTTAGATCGCATGGAATACAAGGAGAAGTAGCCACTTGGATATAGAACTGACTCAAACATAGAAGACAGAGGTTGGTGATGGAGGTTTGTTTTTCAGACTGTCGGCCTGTGACCAGTGGAGTGCCCCAAGGCTCGGTGCAGGGCCCTCTACGTTTTGTCATTTAGATAAATGATTTGGATGCGAACATGAGAGGCACAGTTCATAAGTTTGCAGATGACACCAAAATTGGAGGTGTAGTGGACAGCGAAGAGGGTTACCTCAGATTACAACAGGATCTGGAACAGATGGGGCCAATGGGTTGAGAACTGGCAGATGGAGTTTAATTCAGATAAATGCGAAATGTTGCATTTTGGGAAAGCAAATCTTAGTAGGACATATACAGTTAATGACAAGGTCATAGGGAATGTTGCTGAACAAAGAGACCTTGCAGTGCAGGTTCATAGCTCCTTGAAAGTGAAGTCGCAGGTAGCTAGGATAGTAAAGAAGGCGTTTGATGTGCTTTCCTTTATTTGTCAGAGTTTTGAGTACAGGAGTTGGGGGGTCATGTTGCGGCTGTACAGGATATTGGTTAGGCCGCTGGTGGAATATTGCGTGCAATTCTAGTCTCCTTCCAGTTGGAAAGATGTTGTGAAACATAAAGGGTTCAGAAAAGATTTACAAGGATGTTGCCACAGTTCGAGGATCTGATCTACAGGGAGAGGCTGAATAGACTGGGGCTGTTTTCCATGGAGCGTCAGAGGCTGAAGGGTGACCTTACAGTGGTGTACAAAATTGTGAGGGGCATGGAGAGGATAAATAGGCAAAGTCTTTTCCCTGGGGTCGGGGAGTCCAGAACTAGAGGGCATAGCTTTAGGGTGAGAGGGGAAATATATAAAAGAAACCTAAGGGGCAACATTTTCGCGCAGAGGGTGGTACGTGTATGGAATGAGCTGCCAGAGGATGTGGTGGAGGCTGGTATAATTGCAACATTTAAGAGGCATTTGGATGGGTATATGAATACGAAGAGTTTGGAGGGATATGGGCCGGGCGCTCGCAGGTGAAACTAGATTGGGTTGGGGCATCTGGTCGGCATGGATGGTTTGGGCCGAAGGGTCTGTTTCCATGCTGTACATATCTATGAATCTATGACTCTATATACAACGTTCTCCAGACCATTCCATAGTCGATACCCAATCGGATCATTCTCTAACTGTCTTTATTTGTGAACTGTTGGACGTTTACTGACTGAACAAAAGATAAGATATGGAAGGCAGGTGTCTCCTTCCCGAGAGAAGAAGACACTACTCAAAGGTCCCTCAGACATTTAAGGCAGTGAATAACTTTTCTTTGTTTACATTTCTTAATGGTCGAGGATCAAAGACCATTTAGACTAAAGTATAAAACTGAAAAATCTCGCGTTGTCTTTGAGTGAGTAACAGAACATTCTTCAGAATAGCAACGTTTACCACATTTATATTAGGAATCTTAATGAAGTACTCTAGAGTGATTGAGTGTGTGGTAATGTTTTGGAAATCATCTGATCTCATGGAGGTGTGACTGTGTGTTTGAAGGTTTCTTGTGTTTTAAATCGCATTTCTTTTTATCAG